>NC_057802.1:428022355-428023121 GCF_018294505.1 Triticum aestivum
CTTTTATTGTTTTAATTTGTAATCGTTTTATTAATTTGATGAACTTAATTGAGTTAGCGAAGATATTTTGAAAGTGATGAACAAATTTTGAATTTGGAAACATTTTTTGATTTTCATTAACCTTTTTTGAATTTGTTGAACAATTCCTGAATTATCGATCAGTTTCTGAATTTGGTGAACATTTTTGTAATAAGATGAACATTTTTCAAATTGATGAATAATTTTTGGATGCAATGAAGTTTTTTTTAACTAGCGAATTTTTTCGCAACTGTTGAACAAATTTTGAATTGATGAACTTTTTTTCAAATTTGCTAACCTTTACAAAAATTTACGAACTTTTTTTTCAGAAAACATACAAAAACAGTGGCAAACCAACCCAAGCCGGCTAGAAAGGCAGCGATCGAGACAGTCCAGAGCTAGCGACCGCGCAGCATTACTGCGCCGGCCCATAGAACACTCGCGTGAGCGCTATAACGCGACGCGGCGCTATAAGCGCTGGTTAGGAGGGTCCCGCTAGCTCATCTAAGAAAAAAAAGGAGGTCTCACTAGTTCATCTCACGAAAAAAAGGAGGTCTCACTAGTTCATCTCAGGAAAAAAAAAGGAGGTCTATCACCCAGATCGTCAAGCTGAAGGGGCGGGAGCCCGCTCCCTAGGGTTCCGCCGCCCCTCCTCCCCAGCCGCCGCCGGCGGCTGCCCCCACCCCCTCCCACCGCCGCCGGCCGCCGGCCTCGCACGCTCCTCCTCCCTTTCCTCCTCCCCCGTGCC
>NC_057802.1:428023585-428026305 GCF_018294505.1 Triticum aestivum
CCCAGATGTGGGCCCTTTCGGGCTCCATATGGGTTAGGGCGGGCCGGCGACTCGGTGCGCGGCGACGCTGCTCCCTGGTTGGTGGCGAAGAGGCGGTGGCGGCTTCGTCGGCCGGCGAGCTGCAGTGTGACGACAGGGGCTGTCCGGACTCTTTTGGGTCCGGCCGGGCCTCGACGCCAGGTAATCCCCTTGTCCGTGCATCCGGTCGGCTCCGTGGTGGCGGTGGTGGTTGTCCCCTCACGTCGGCGATGTTGCGGATGCCCCCGAGGCCACTATCTCTTCTCCCTCCCTCCAGGTCTCGTGTCGGTGACCTCTGGGAGACGACGAAGTTGATTCGGTGACCGTGGTGGCACATGTTGGTGGGCAGCGTGATTGACGGTGCACGATGATTCGTCTGGGGTGGTGGTGGGGGTTTGGGTTGGGAGAATTCTCTGGCGGCTCGTCCGGCCCCGATGAGGCGACACCTGTGGGTGCCGCCGGACCTTCCTGAAGGGCGTCGGGTACACCCCTTCCCCCCACTGCCCCCCTTGTACCGGGGAAAACCCTAGGACTAGTCCGGGCAACAGCGGCGTCGTCGTCGCCTCCTCTTGAAGGTGTTGATTGGTACGCGGCGCTTCAGAGTGCTGGGATCGTGGTGGTACTTCTCCGGAGGGTGCAGCGGTCGCCGTTCATCTTCGTTTCGTTGATCTGCCGTTGTTGGCATTTATTTCTCTTTCTTTCTTCTTTGTTTTTCTTTGGCCTTGTTTGTGCTGCGGCCCCCAGGACCTATCGTTTGATGTACCGGTGGTTGCTTTCTAATACAAAGCGGGGGGAAATCCTTTTTCTTAAAAAAGGAGGTCTCACTAGTTTTTCTCAAAAAAGAAAAAAGGAGGTCTCACTAGTCATCCGCAAGACCCCAACCAGAAAGAAAACATATTTCTCTCTGAAAAAAAAACAGTTCATAACCCAGTTATTGGAAGATGAAAAAGACACAGCAACAAATGATGCATCGCAGACACTTGGTACTACGATCAGTTATTTGAACAGTGCACGCTCCACCGCCCGCCGGCTCCGGCGAAGGCAAACCAGAAGCACCCACTTGCATGTCCGTAAAGCAAACATCAGTGGAAACAACACAGAAATGGCAATGACAGTTCGGAATAATTGCTGAAGATTCCTTTCTTTTTTGTCCCTGGTAATGGGGATGAATTAAAGAGCTGCATCCAAGTGCAGTCTCGACTCTCGACAGAAAACGACGCCTGAATCAATCAAAACTCAAAAGAGGGGTGCGCTCGAAGAAGCCCATCACCACACTCGTCAAGAAGCCGCAAACGCAGCAGCAGCCTCGCTCTCTCGTCCCAGCAGCAGCTCCAAAAGAGGCGCTGGACGAAGGCCAGATGAACTGTAAACAACAACTCCTATGTGCTCTTTACATCAGAATCATCATATGCTACTACTACTATACTGTTACTGGTTCACCTCCCATGGAGCCACGGCGACACCGCGCCGGCCGTTCCTTATTCCGGGGGAGCGCCGCGCCGATGCCAGCCAGCCGCCGTCCGACGCGTTCCGGTCACCGCGTGAGCCGGAGCACCGGCGGCGTGGGCGGCGGCAGGCCGTGGGACTCGACGAGGATGGACCAGAGCACGTGCACGTCCTCGCACTGGCACGACTTGACGTCGTCGTACAGGATGTAGATCCCTCTCTCTGCAAACACCAAACAAACAAGCACACGATCAGAAACAGGAGAGAAGAACAGAGACTGTATCTGAAGTACGTAACAAACAGGAGGATCGGACGGACGTACTCTTCCTTGGCACGGTGTTGATGTTGCACCAGAGCTTCCTGAGCGGGGAGACGAGGGAGCGGAGCCACCCCATGCTGAGCGGACGCGCCGTGGGCCGTCCTCTGCTCCCCGCCCTTTATACCGCCCCAGCAATGGCTGGTGGCACGGAGCTGGTGCGGTGGTGGTGGTGGTGGTGCGCGTGTAATGTGTGCATGAGTCGGACGGACTGGCGGTAAAGCGACCAGAGGCTTCGTTCGTTCGGCTTGCTTTACACTTGGGTAAAGCCTCGCACACTGTTCTTCCTCCTTGGCAGCCACATGACTGGAGTGAGCGCTCTGCCTCCCCTGCCACACCAGACTCCCTTGCGGCACAATCAATCAGTCAATCGTGCGCGCGGCGGTGATCTCCGTACGGTGCGTGGTCGTTTTCCCGGATCTATTCTGCCCCCCGCGCGCGCGTACGTGTGAGCGCGACCCGCCTTCCGTCGCACGCTCGCGCTCCCGACACTGGTTACTGGCAACTGGCAAGAGAAGCTGCCGTCTGTGCCGTGTATCGTATGGTTGAGCACCAGACTTTCACCACGCCCCTGCGCCTTTTCTTACTAGATTGATTAAGAGCATCTCCAATAGAAGATGCAAAACAAGAGATTTAAAAATTTACATATTCAAAAAGTGCTTTTTCCATTAAAAAAAGAGCCAACTCCAACAGACGAAACGGAGATGTAAAACAGCTACTCCAATAAAAGATGCAAATCGAGATGTAAAAACTATATTTCAATTAGTACTTCATTTGAGGGGGCGGCGAGGCCGGGCGGTGGCAACGGGGCGGATGGCATGGGGGCTTCAAGGTCGGGCGGCAGCGGGGTCAGGCGAGGTCAGAGCGACGGCGTGGGAAGGTGGGCGACGACGCGCGGGGCAACGAGGTCGGGCAGCGGCGACGGCGCGGGGGGGCGATG
>NC_057802.1:428027429-428031238 GCF_018294505.1 Triticum aestivum
CTCCTGTAGGTGGAGATGCAAATTTGCATCGTGAGGTATTGTAGTTTACATCTTCGAAAGATGAAAATATGTTTTTTTTTTCATCTACACCATCCGTTGAAGAGGTGTTTTTGGCCCTCGGAGTTGCAAAAGTTAGTTATTTTTTCATATACATCTTCTATAAGAAAATACTCCCTTCATTTCTTTTTAGTTAGCATATAAATTTTGCTCAAAGTCAAACTTTGTAAAATTTGATTAAATTTATAATAAAAAATATCAACATTCACAATACTAAATTAATATTATTAGATGCATTATGAAATTAATTTTCACACTATATAATTTTAGTATCATAGATGTTGATATTTTTTTTATAAATTTGATCAAACTTTGCTTAGTTTGACTTTAAACAAATTTTATATGCAGAGTAAAAAAAACGAAGGAAGTAGAAAACGTTGCACCAACAGAACCATAAGTCACCGGTTCCTTCTGTCTGATTACACTAGTCCCAGTGTTAAATAAACACGCTAATAAGCTAGGGACGCTTCTACCTGAAGCTCGCCCTTGTCTTCGTCCTTGCCATGCATGATGCTCGGTTAGACCAGCCCACGCAGGCGTGTGAATGCATCCAGGCACAGGGTGATTCTTACAGTGCACGGCACCAGTTAACCAGACAAGCGATCGACCCAGCAAGCAACCCACGCACCAACGGCTCACCGACGCTCTCTCGGTGACCGACGGGCGAGCTCGTTATCCACGCGATCACTTTATAAAAATCCCCGTGAGCTCCATCGCGCCTTGTGGAGCCGTGGCTGCGCCCGTGCGGGCGCCAACGTCCGGCCACCTGAAGGATCCGCGCGCACCATGTCTGCATCGGGAGAAAGAAAGAGCGGATCCTGCGGTTTTGCGGCTAGCTTTATTTCTGAATTAAGCATGGTTAGTGTGGGCCTTTCGGGATTGCTTGAGGTCACACGGGATCGCGAGACGGTGGTGGCGGCCTACGCGGCTGGCCCCTCTAGAATATGCAAAGCGTGCTTAAGTGATTGTTTGCCTTGGTAGGATCGGGGATCAGTGGTTCTGTGGGAGTGGGATCCTGACATGGTACCTCGCAAAAGGTTAGAAGGAGCTGTTGCGCCAAGAAAAGATGGTCCTCACTGCTTATCAGGGTTGGGGAGTTCCATTTTTCTACTACTATATCGAGATGTCCTTTTAGGGACTGTCATCTAGTGTCTCCTTTCGGGCCGTGAGAACTGACAAGGCCACCAGAGATCAATACTGTAAGCAAGCACCAGGCAACAGTTGCCTCGAGGAAATAAGCAATCAGTTCTCTGCAAGTAGTATGCATGACTGAAGGCCGAGCATAGGTCGAGACTAGAGAGGTGAGTAATATGCCACATGATTTATTTATTTATTTTGAAAAGGAGGATAACCTCAATATGCCACACGATGGACGCGAGAGCTATATCTCGCTTATAGCGAGATCAAAGGAGGTCTCGCCTGAAGGATTATTTTTCCTAGTGTAGCTACTGGGTCGGCAAGGTTTACTATTTTTTCGGTTCACTAGCACGCCGTGTAAGTTTTTCATTGGTCTTTTCGGGCTCACTAGCACGCCATGTGAGTTTTTCACTAGCTAGCCGTGTAAGTTTCATTGATTGTTGTCCTTTTTAGATGAAAGGATCGAACCGAGCCATTCGGGCTCGAGCTTCACCCGACTTTGAATTAACAAAGCCATCAACCGGTCAGGATTACAAGAGCACAACATACAATTGAAGAAATAAAAGGAAAACGGGAATGCAACCATTAAAGAAATAAAAGGAAAACAGCGATGCAACCCCAAGGCAGCAGATACAAGGCGTTGTGGAGGCTAAGATCTATGACCAAAGAAGAAAATAATACAACTTGGGGACCTAACAGGGGCTAGAAGGGATTGCGCCAAGGGAAGAAGCTCGCCATCGACACACCGAAGGCAAAGTGGAGCTGCTCCTGCCAGAGCCAGCAAGACCACCTGAAAACAGGGCAACCACTCGAGCACACCCCAAGCCACAAATTGCATCTCGCACACGAGGAGCAAGCCGCAGACTCTAGCCGGAGGAACAGAGCACTTCATGAAGACATGGCGAGCAATGGGCAATGAAGCAACAAATTGCATCTCGCACACGAGGAGCAAGCCGCAGACTCTAGCAAAAGGAACACAGCACTTCATGAAGACACGGCGAGCAATGGGCAACAAAGCCACCAGGAGGGCCGAGCCACGCCAAGACCAGTGACACACCTCCAACAGCGCGACCAGATCGCCATAGAGGGGACCACTATCCCCTCTCGCGCAGGCCGAGGGCGTTGACCCACCGGACAACCGGACCGCACAGAGGAGGGAGTAAAGCGGCTTGAGGAGGGCATCGAACCTCCACAACGGGAGTCGCCGCTGGACGAAAGGAGCCGCCGCCAATAGGAGCACCAAAGGTTTGCTGCAAACCACCCTCCTCCCCACAAACCCAAAACCACGCCTTCAAGAAGGAGGTGCAGAAGCACCATCGCCGCCCAACCAAAAGGTTCCGGATTTTCACCCAAGAGCAGGGGAGGGAGGAGGGGAGGAGATGGACCTCAAAGTTGGTTTTTATCTTCGGTCTATTTGGACTAGTCCGACTTTTGTCGGGTTTTTCATTCATTCTTTTTCTTTGTTTTCATTACTATTTTCTTTTGTTTTTTCCTTTCTTTTTTCTTCGTTCATATTTGTTCCCTTTTGTTTTTCATCAGTTTTCTTTGTTATTGTCTTGTTTTTCACTGTTTTCATTCTTTTGCATCGATTTTCTTTTGTTTTTCCTTTTCTTTATTTATTTGTCAGTTCTTCTTTTTGTTATCTGTTTGTATACAACAGGAACATTTTTTATGTTTAATATTTTTAAATACATAAAAAAAATCATATACATCTAAACCATTTTTAGTACATCTTGGGCCTTTTTAAATACGTGATAACATTTTTTAAAATATATGGTATTCTACACATCTAAACCATGTGTACTTTTTAATATACATAGTAGGTTTTTGTATAAATAAATAACACATTTTTACACATGTTTTACATTCCTAAATGCACATTGTACATTTTTTTGTTTTCATACATGGTTAATATATATTTTTAATACATGATTGATACTTTTTTACAACTATATATTTTTTATGTCTACTTTTTTCATACACGGTGTACATTTTTCTTATACATCGTGAACATATTTTACATATGTTTAATAGTTTTTAAATACATGATTTTTTTCATATATTTTTATTTCTTCTTTTTTCATACACGTTGTATATTTTTGGTATAATCAGAAAAAATTTCTATACACATGTAACACTTTTCATACACATTATACATTTTCTCAAATACATGCTTTGTTGTCTACTTTTTCGTACACAATATAAATTTTTTGTATACATCTAAAAATATTATACACATTTAAAAAATTCAAATACATGATTAACTTTTTTTTCAAATACATATTTTGATGTCTATTCTTTTTCATGCACACTGTACATTAGTTGTATATATCTGAAATATTATTTTATACTCCCTCAGTTCCTAAATATAAGTCTTTAAAGAGATTTCAATATGAACTACATACGGATGTATATAAACATAGTTTAGAGTTAGATTCATTCATTTTGCTCCGTATGTAGTTCATATTGGAATCTCAAAAAGACTTATATTTAGGAACAGAGGGAGTACACATTTAATACTTTTATAAATACATGATTAATAAAAAATATCAAAGACATGTTTGATGTCTACTGTTTTCCATCCACATTGTATAAAAAAATCAAAAACATTATTT
>NC_057802.1:428031658-428061537 GCF_018294505.1 Triticum aestivum
ATGCGTGATAACATTTTTTCAAATATATGGTTTTAATGTCTACTTTTTTATATATATTTTTCATACACATTTTCGTATTAAATTTCTTAAATACATGATTGACATTTTAGCATATATATGTTTTTACGCCTCTTTTTCATACACATTGTACATTTTTTTTCTATTCATGGTTAATATTTTTCAAATACATTTATTAATATATAGTTTTGACTAAAAATAGTCGGAGCGGCTCCTACTATGCTATATTAATATATAATGGATATTTACATGGTTGGGAGGAAAGTCCCCAAAAAAGAAAGCAAACAAGCATAGTCTAACGTGAATTTACAAAAGAAGTGATATAATCACTGAGATCAGGAGACACTCTCTATCTAAGTGAGGTAAGATCAGCCATAGTTCTCTCAAACCAAGCTCTATATGAAGGACTGATCTGATTGACGATGAAGTTATTTCTCTCCTTCCAAATATTCCAGGCAGTAACGGTGAATATTTCAAAGAAAAGCCCTACCAAAATAAATTTCATTTGTCCTGATTGTGGCCTCAATCCTTGAGATGCCAGAGTTGTATGAGATACCAATCTTAGGGCAGCAAGCTTGGCTAAAAGGGCAATTAAAGATCAAATGATCAATGGTCTCTCCTCTTGAGCGGTGCATAGGACGCATGATTCAATATCTCCAACATGAAAATATCTTCTTTTGAGCATGTTGCTTGTGTTCAGTCTATCAGCTAAAAGAAACCATATGAATACATTTAGTTTCATTTGGAGTTTTGATTTCCATATCCATTTTGAAAGGCTCCTGACAAGTAATTTGTCTATGACAGTGAGTGTTGAATTTTTTGGACGAATAAACAGGGCCCCACGGGTATGACCACTGACCACTGATTTTTTTTGCAAGTATATGTTTTTTATGTCTACTTTTTTCCTAGATGTTATGCATTTTTCGTATACATCAGGAAGATTTTTTACATATGTTTTACATTTTCTAAATACATGATGTTTTTTTTCATATATAAGTTTTTTGATGTTCGCTTTTTTCATACACGTGTTACTTTATTCGTATACATCAGAAACATTTTTCGCATACATCAAGATCATTTTTTTTACATATGTTTAACATTTTCTAAATACATCATATATATGTCTTTTGATGTCTACTTTTTTCATACACGTTGTATATTATTCATATACATCAGAAACATTTTATATACACATTTAACACTTTTCGTACATATTATATGTTTTCTCTAATACGTGCTCTGCTGTCTATTTTTTCATACGCAATATGCATTTTTTGTATACATCTGAAACTTTTTTATACACATTTAAAAAAAATCAAATACATGACTTTTTTTCAAATACATGTTTTGATGTCTATTCTTTTTCATACACATTGTACATTAGTTGTATACATTTGAAACATTATTTTCTACACGTTTAATATTTAAAAAAGACATGATTAATAATAAATTCAAATAAATTTTTTATGTCTACTTTTTGCCTTGCACATTGTACATTGTCTGTATACATCCAAAATATTATTTATATATGTTCAACATTTTGAAAGTACATGATTTTTTAAATACACAATGAACATTTGTTAATACACGATGGACATATTTTAATACACGAGTGAACATTTGTTTCAAACATGATCGACATTTTTATATAACTAGTGAAAAATAAGAAAAATAACTACACATATACTTAACAGAAAAAAGGGAAGTCACTTGCGTCGACAGAATTCTTATCCCACGCCGCCACAATCGAAGGTGGTCGCTCCAGCCACCGCGATGCATGTGTGTGCTTGGGACGATGAGCAATGCAAGCAAATGAATTAGTTGTGGCCCATTTGGCCCGTGTACAAGGCGCTAGGCGGGCAAGCGTTCCTTCGAGCTCGCTATAAGCGACAAATAGATGCCTTCCTTCTAAAAAAGACAAATAGATGCCCACCTTGATGGCAATCATAAGCAATCTAGGCAACAAAGGGTGAGAAGGGTGGGCCGAGCCTGAAGCTAGCCTAGCCAATTACTAAACTTCGAGCATTTTTAGAACGAATTTATATGGGCTATCGATCTCGAGCCTGGGCTACAGGGAGCCTAAACTGTCAAGGCCTTTTTTTCTTGGCAGAGATGCCCAGACTGTAGGAGATATGCCATAGAGACAATAATAAACGTTATTATTTATCTCATGTTCGTAATTAAGTTTATATTCCGTGCTATAACTGCTATGGTTCTCGAGTCTGCAATAACACGAGGCTCGGAGGAAGACTCATATGCATGTGTGGAATAATAGACGGTAAAATGTATTCCTGGTCATGCTTCTAAGACTGGCTCAAGTATTGCATTATGATCCTGTTATTCTGATCATGGGCATGACTATGCCGGCAATTTTTATGGCACAATGTTAGAAGAATACTTGTGTTGAATGGACCTGAATTGATGTTATGCTATGAGATACATTCTTCACAAGTTAATGGTTAATAACACAGGGATAGTTTATGTTTGCATAATTCCTTAGACCATGAGAGTATCAAGTTCCTTCGTACTTTCTTCGTGAACTTTGGGGTTTGTTAAACGTCATCCATAACTGGGTGGCTATTACGGCGACTTGCGGGTTCACGAAAAAGTATGACATGAAATGAGATAGTTCAAGATTGGGATTTGCTCCTCCGACGATGGAGAGATATTCTTGGGCCCTTTCGGTGTTACGGTATCCATCATCGTCTGGCCAAACACATTGCGATTTGATCACAGGGATGCCAGAACACGGAAACGAGAAAAGAGAACAAAACTAGTAACGAGGTAACTGGCATGGTGGACAAGTATTGATCCATGGGGATGCCGATAAATCTCACCTCGGGTGTTTGTAACATATCGCGAAGCAACATGAATAGCACATGGCAACGGGAGGTTCACTCGAATATTTATTCGTGTGGGTATAGAGGTCAACATGGATGTCCAGTCCACGGCTCCGATGTTGATCATTGATCGGAAAGTGTTGCGGTCATGTCTATACTTCACCGAACCTATAGAGTCACACGCTTAAGGGACATCTATCTGCTGAACCGGAAGTGTTTTGGAGTTAACGAAGAAAATTCCGAATCAAACCACCATACCGGAAATGTTTCGGAACGTCCCCTGAATGATTTTAGAGGGTGCCGGAAATGTTCTGGGATTTTCTATATTTTTTTCAGAAGAAATGATCGTGGAAAACATCCTGTCCTAGCATGAGGGGGCAAGATCCCAGGATTCGTGGGCTGATTTGTTGGGGCGCCCCCTTTGGGGGGCAGCCCATGTTTGGTGGCTTTTTGGGAGGGAGCATTCATGTTTGATGGAGCCCATGTTTGGTGGCTTTTTGGGGAGGGAGCATCCATGTTTGATGGAGCCCATGTTTGGTGGCTTTTTTAGGAGGGAGCATCCATGTTTGATGGAGCCCATGTTTGGTGGCTTTTTGTGGAGGGATCACCCATCTTTGGTGGCTTTTTGTGAGCCGCTTCCTGTTGGGGAGCGTAGTAATTTAAAAAAAAATCCTACGCACACGCAAGATCATGGTGATGCATAGCAACGAGAGGAGAGAGTGTGTCCACGTACCCTCATAGACCGAAAGCGGAAGCGTTAGCACAACGCGGTTGATGTAGTCGTACGTCTTCACGATCCGACCAATCAAGTACCGAACGCACGGCACCTCCGAGTTCAGCACACGTTCAACTCGATGACGTCCCTCGAACTCCGATCCAGCCGAGCTTTGAGGGAGAGTTCCGTCAGCACGACGGCGTGGTGACGATGATGATGTTCTACCGACGCAGGGCTTCGCCTAAGCACCGCTACGATATTATCGAGGTGGATTATGGTGGAGGGGGCACCGCACACGGCTAAGAGATCCAAGGGATCAATTGTTGTGTCTATGGGGTGCCCCTTCCTCCGTATATAAAGGGGGGGGAGGAGGAGAGGGTCGGCCTAGGGGAGAGGCGCGCCCAAGGGGGGGCAATCCTACTCCAAGTAGGTTTGCCCCCCTTTCCTATTCCAAGTAGGAAAAGGGGGGAGGAGGAGGTGGAGAGAAGGAAGGAGAAGGGGGGCCGCCGCCCCCTTCCCTTTCCCAATTCGGATTGGGGCAAGGGGGCCCGCGCGCCACCTCCTGGCCTCCCTCTCTCCTTTCCACTAAGGCCCATAAGGCCCAATAGCTTCCCGGTCGGGGTTCCGGTAACCCCCGGTACTCCGATAAATGTCTGAAACCTCCCGGAACCATTCCGGTGTCCAAACTTAGTCGTCCAATATATCGATCTTTACGTCTCGACCATTTCAAGACTCCTCATCATGTCCGTGATCACATCCGGGACTCCGAACTTCCTTCGGTATATCAAAACACATAAACTCATAATATAACCGTCATCGAACTTTAAGCGTGCGGACCCTACGGGTTCGAGAACTATGTAGACATGACCGAAACACGTCTCCGGTCAATAACCAATAGCGGAACCTGGATGCTCATATTGGCTCCCACATATTCTACGAAGATCTTTATCGGTCAAACCGCATAACAACATACGTTGTTCCCTTTGTCATCGGTATGTTACTTGCCCGAGATTCGATCGTTGGTATCTCAATACCTAGTTCAATCTCGTTACCGGCAAGTCTCTTTACTCATTCCGTAATACATCATCCTGCAACTAACTCATTAGTTGCAACGCCGAGTGGGCCCAGAGATACCTCTCCGACAATCGGAGTGACAAATCCTAATCTCGAAATACGCCAACCCAACAAGTACCTTCGGAGACACCTGTAGAGCACCTTTATAATCACCCAGTTACGTTGTGACGTTTGGTAGCACACAAAGTGTTCCTCCTGTAAACGGGAGTTGCATAATCTCATAGTCATAGGAACATGTATAAGTCATGAACAAAGCAATAGCAACATACTAAACGATCAAGTGCTAAGCTAACGGAATGGGTCAAGTCAATCACATCATTCTCCTAATGATGTGATCCCGTTAATCAAATGACAACTCTTTGTCTATGGCTAGGAAACATAACCATCTTTGATCAACGAGCTAGTCAAGTAGAGGCATACTAGTGACACTCTGTTTGTCTATGTATTCACACATGTATCATGTTTCCGGTTAATACAATTCTAGCATGAATAATAAACATTTATCATGATATAAGGAAATAATAATAACTTTATTATTGCCTCTAGGGCATATTTCCTTCAGTCTCCCACTTACACTAGAGTCAATAATCTAGATTACACAGTAATGATTCTAACACCCATGCAGCCTTGGTGCTGATCATGTTTTGCTCGTGGAAGAGGCTTAGTCAACGGGTCTGCAACATTCAGATCCGTATGTATTTTTCAAATCTCTATGTCTCCCACCTGGACTTGGTCCCGGATGGAGTTGAAGCGTCTCTTGATGTGCTTGGTTCTCTTGTGAAATCTGGATTCCTTTGCCAAAGAAATTGTACCAGTATTGTCACAAACGATTTTCATTGGACCCGATGCACTAGGTATGACACCTAGATCGGATATGAACTCCTTCATCCAGACTCCTTCATTTGCTGCTTCCGAAGCAGCTATGTACTCCGCTTCACACGTAGATCCCGCTACGACGCTTTGTTTAGAACTGCACCAACTGACAGCTCCACCGTTCAATAAAAACACGTATCCGGTTTGCGATTTAGAATTGTCTGAATTAGTGTCAAAGCTTGCATCGACGTAACCATTTACGACGAGCTCTTTGTCACCTCCATAAACGAGAAACGTATCCTTAGTCCTTTTCAGGTATTTCAGGATGTTCTTGACCGCTGTCCAGTGATCCACTCCTGGATTACTTTGGTACCTCCCTGCTAAACTAATAGCAAGGCACACATCATGTCAAGTACACAACATTGCATACATGATAGAGCCTATGGCTGAAGCATAGGGAACATCTTTCATCTTCTCTCTATCTTCTGCAGTGGTCGGGCATTGAGTCTTACTCAACTTCACACCTTGTAACACAAGCAAGAACCCTTTCTTTGCTTGATCCATTTTGAACTTCTTCAAAACTTTGTCAAGGTATGTGCTTTGTGAAAGTCCAATTAAGCGTCTCGATCTATCTCTATAGATCTTGATGCCCAATATACAAGCAGCTTCACCGAGGTCCTTCATTGAAAAACTCTTATTCAAATATCCTTTTATGCTATCCAGAAATTCTATATCATTTCCAATCAACAATATGTCATCCACATATAATATCAGAAATGCTACAGAGCTCCCACTCACTTTCTTGTAAATACAGGCTTCTCCAAAAGTCTGTATAAAACCATATGCTTTGATCACACTATCAAAACGTTTATTCCAACTCCGAGAGGCTTGCACCAGTCCATAAATGGATCACTGGAGGTTGCACACTTTGTTAGCTCCCTTTGGATCGAAAAACCTTCTGGTTGCATCATATACAACTCTTCTTCCAGAAATCCATTCAGGAATGCAGTTTTGACATCCATTTGCCAAATTTCATAATCATAAAATGCGGCAATTGCTAACATGATTCGGACAGACTTAAGCATCGCTACGGGTGAGAAGGTCTCATCGTAGTCAATCCCTTGAACTTGTCGAAAACCTTTTGCAACAAGTCGAGCTTTATAGACAGTAACATTACCGTCAGCGTCAGTCTTCTTCTTGAAGATCCATTTATTCTCGATGGCTTGCCGATCATCGGGCAAGTCAACCAAAGTCCATACTTTGTTCTCATACATGGATCCCATCTCGGATTTCATGGCCTCAAGCCATTTTGCGGAATCTGGGCTCACCATCGCTTCTTCATAGTTCGTAGGTTCGTCATGGTCTAGTAACATAACCTCCAGAATAGGATTACCGTACCACTCTGGTGCGGATCTTACTCTGGTTGACCTACGAGGTTCAGTAACAACTTGATCTGAAGTTTCATGATCATCATCATTAACTTCCTCACTAATTGGTGTAGACGTCACAGGAACCGGTTTCTGTGATGAACTATTTTCCAATAAGGGAGCAGGTACTGTTACCTCATCAAGTTCTACTTTCCTCCCACTCACTTCTTTCGAGAGAAACTCCTTCTCTAGAAAGGATCCATTCTTGGCAACGAATGTCTTGCCTGCGGATCTGTGATAGAAGGTGTACCCAACAGTTTCCTTTGGGTATCCTATGAAGACACATTTCTTCGATTTGGGTTCGAGCTTATCAGGTTGAAGCTTTTTCACATAAGCATCGCAGCCCCAAACTTTAAGAAACGACAACTTTGGTTTCTTGCCAAACCATAGTTCATAAGGCGTCGTCTCAACGGATTTTGATGGTGCCCTATTTAACGTGAATGCGACCGTCTCTAAAGCATAACCCCAAAACGATAGCGGTAAATCAGTAAGAGACATCATAGATCGCACTATATCCAGTAAAGTACGATTACGACGTTCGGACACACCATTACGCTGTGGTGTTCCGGGTGGTGTGAGTTGCAAAACTATTCCGCATTGTTTCAAATGTAGACCAAACTCGTAACTCAAATATTCTCCTCCACGATCAGATCGCAGAAACTTTATTTTCTTGTTATGATGATTTTCAACTTCACTCTGAAATTCTTTGAACTTTTCAAATGTTTCAGACTTATGTTTCATTAAGTAGATATACCCATATCTGCTTAAATCATCTGTGAAGGTGAGAAAATAACGATACCCGCTGCGAGCCTCAACATTCATTGGACCACATACATCAGTATGTATGATCTCCAACAAATCAGTTGCTCGCTCCATAGTTCCGGAGAATGGCATTTTAGTCATCTTGCCCATGAGGCATGGTTCGCAAGTACCAAGTGATTCCAAAAGTCCATCAGTATGGAGTTTCTTCATGCGCTTTACACCAATATGACCCAAACGGCAGTGCCACAAATAAGTTGCACTATCATTATCAACTCTGCATCTTTTGGCTTCAACATTATGAATATGTGTATCACTACTATCGAGATTCATCAAAAATAGACCACTCTTCAAGGGTGCATAACCATAAAAGATATTACTCATATAAATAGAACAACCATTATTCTCAGATTTAAATGAATAACCGTCTCGCATCAAACAAGATCCAGATATAATGTTCATGCTCAACGCTGGCACCAAATAAAAATTATTTAGGTCTAAAACTAATCCCGAAGGTAGATGTAGAGGTAGCGTGCCGACGGCGATCACATCGACTTTGGAACCATTTCCCACGCGCATCGTCACCTCGTCCTTAGCCAGTGTTCGCTTAATCCGCAGTCGCTGTTTTGAGTTGCAAATATTAGCAACAGAACCAGTATCAAATACCCAGGTGCTACTGCGAGCTCTGGTAAGGTACACATCAATAACATGTATATCACATATACCTTTTTCACCTTGCCATCCTTCTTATCCGCCAAATACTTGGGGCAGTTCCGCTTCCAGTGACTAGTCTGCTTGCAGTAGAAGCACTCAGTCTTAGGCTTAGGTCCAGACTTGGGTTTCTTCTCTTGAGCAGCAACTTGTTTGCTGTTCTTCTTGAAGTTCCCCTTCTTCTTTCCTCTGCCCTTTTTCTTGAAACTGGTGGTCTTACTGACCATCAACACTTGATGCTCCTTCTTGATTTCTACCTCCGCAGCCTTTAGCATTGCGAAGAGCTCGGGAATCGTCTTATCCATCCCTTGCATGTTATAGTTCATCACGAAGCTCTTGTAGCTTGGTGGCAGTGATTGAAGAATTCTGTCAATGACGCTATCATCCGGAAGATTAACTCCCAGTTGAATCAAGTGATTGTTATACCCAGACATTCTGAGTATATGCTCACTGACAAAATTATTCTCCTCCATCTTGCAGCTGTAGAACTTATTGGAGACTTCATATCTCTCAATCCGGGCATTTGCTTGAAATATTAACTTCAACTCCTGGAACATCTCATATGCTCCATGACGTTCAAAACGTCGTTGAAGTCCCAGTTCTAAGCCATAAAGCATGGCACACTGAACTATCGAGTAGTCATCAACTTTGCTCTGCCAGACGTTCATAACACCTGGTGTTGCTCCTGCAACAGGTTTGGCACCTAGCAGTGCTTCCAGGACGTAATTCTTCTGTGCAGTAATGAGGATAATCCTCAAGTTCTGGACCCAGTCCGTGTAATTGCTACCATCATCTTTCAACTTTGATTTCTCAAGAAACGCATTAAAATTCAACGGAACAACAACACGAGCCATCTATCTACAACAAACATAGACATGCAAAATACTATCAGGTACTAAGTTCATGATAAATTTAAGTTCAATTAATCATATTACTTAAGAACTCTCACTTAGATAGACATCCCTCTAACCATCTAAGTGATCACGTGATCCAAATCAACTAAACCATAACCGATCATCACGTGAAATGGAGTAGTTTCCAATGGTGAACATCACTATGTTGATCATATCTACTATATGATTCACGCTCGACCTTTTGGTCTCAGTGTTCCGAGGCCATATCTGCATATGCTAGGCTCGTCAAGTTTAACCTGAGTATTCTACGTGTGCAAAACTGGCTTGCACCCGTTGTAGATGGACGTAGAGCTTATCACACCCGATCATCACGTGGTGTCTGGGCACGACGAACTTTGGCAACGGTGCATACTCAGGGAGAACACTTTTATCTTGAAATTTAGTGAGAGATCATCTTATAATGCTACCGTCAATCAAAACAAAATAAGATGCATAAAAGATAAACATCACATGCAATCAATATAAGTGATATGATATGGCCATCATCATCTTGTGCTTGTGATCTCCATCTCCGAAGCACCGTCATGATCACCATCGTCACCGGCGCGACACCTTGATCTTCATCGTAGCATCGTTGTCGTCTCGCCAACTATTGCTTCGACGACTATCGCTACCGCTTAGTGATAAAGTAAAGCAATTACAGGGCGATTGCGTTGCATACAATAAAGCGACAACCATATGGCTCCTGCCAGTTGCCGATAACTCGGTTACTAAACATGATCATCTCATACAATAAAATATAGCATCATGCCTTGACCATATCACATCACAACATGCCCTGCAAAAACAAGTTAGACGTCCTCTACTTTGTTGTTGCGAGTTTTACGTGGCTGCTACGGGCTGAGCAAGAACCGTTCTTACCTACGCATCAAAACCACAACGATAGTTCGTCAAGTTAGTGTTGTTTTAACCTTCTCAAGGACCGGGCGTAGCGACACTCGGTTCAACTAAAGTTGGAGAAACTGACACCCGCTAGTCACCTGTGTGCAAAGCATGGCGGTAAAACCAGTCTCGCGTAAGCGTACGCGTAATGTCGGTCCGGGCCGCTTCATCCAACAATACCGCCGAACCAAAGTGTGATATGCTGGTAAGCAGTATGACTTGTATCGCCCACAACTCACTTGTGTTCTACTCGTGCATATAACATCAACGCATAAAACCTGGCTCGGATGCCACTGTTGGGGAACGTAGTAATTTCAAAAAAAATCCTACGCACATGCAAGATCATGGTGATGCATAGCAACGAGAGGGGAGAGTGTGTCCACGTACCCTCGTAGACTGAAAGCGGAAGCGGAAGCACAACGCGGTTGATGTAGTCGTACGTCTTCACGATCTGGCCGATCAAGTACCGAACGCACGACACCTCCGAGTTCAGCACACGTTCAACTCGATGACGTCCCTAGAACTCCGATCCAGCCGAGCTTTGAGGGAGAGTTCCGTCAGCACGACGGCGTGGTGACGATGATGATGTTCTACCGACGTAGGGCTTCGCCTAAGCACCGCTACGATATTATCGAGGTGGATTATGGTGGAGGGGGCACCGCACACGGCTAAGAGATCCAAGGGATCAATTGTTGTGTCTATGGGGTGCCCCTTCCTCCGTATATAAAGGGGGGAGGAGGAGAGGGCCGGCCTAGGGGAGAGGCGCGCCCAAGGGGGGCAATCCTACTCCAAGTAGGTTTGGCCCCCCTTTCCTATTCCAAGTAGGAGAAGGGGGAAGTAGGAGGTGGAGAGAAGGAAGGAGAAGGGGGGTCACCGCCCCTTTCCCTTTCCCAATTCGGATTGGGGCAAGGGGGGCCGCGCGCCACCTCCTGGCCTCCCTCTCTCCTTTCCACTAAGGCCCATAAGGCCCAATAGCTTCCCACTGGGGGTTCTGGTAACCCCCGGTACTCCGATAAATGTCCGAAACCTCCCGGAACCATTTCGGTGTCCAAACATAGTCGTCCAATATATCGATATTTGCGTCTCGACCATTTTGAGACTCCTCGTCATGTCCGTGATCACATCAGGGACCCCGAACTACCTTCGGTACGTCAAAACACATAAACTCATAATATAACCATCCTCAAACTTTAAGCGTGCGGACCCTACGGGTTCGAGAACTATGTAGACATGACCGAGACACGTCTCCGGTCAATAACCAATAGCGAAACCTGAATGCTCATATTGGCTCCCACATATTCTACGAAGATCTTGATCGGTCAAACGGCATAACAACATATGTTGTTCCCTTTGTCATCGGTATGTTACTTGCCCGAGATTCGATCGTCGGTATCTCAATACCTAGTTCAATCTCGTTACCGGCAAGTCTCTTTACTCGTTCTGTAATACATCATCATGCAACTAACTCATTAGTTGCAATGCTTGCAAGGCTTATAATGATGTGCATTACCGAGTGGGCCCAGAGATACCTCTCCGACAATCGGAGTGACAAATCCTAATCTCGAAATACGCCAACCCAACAAGTACCTTCGGAGACACCTGTAGAGCACCTTTATAATCACCTAGTTACGTTGTGATGTTTGGTAGCACACAAAGTGTTCCTCCGGTAAACGGGAGTTGCATAATCTCATAGTCATAGGAACATGTATAAGTCATGAAGAAAGCAATAGCAACATACTAAACGATCAAGTGCTAAGCTAACGGAATGGGTCAAGTCAATCACATCATTCTCCTAATGATGTGATCTCGTTAATCAAATGACAACTCTTTGTCTATGGCTAGGAAACATAACCATCTTTGATCAACGAGCTAGTCAAGTAGAGGCATACTAGTGACACTCTGTTTGTGTATGTATTCACACATGTATCATGTTTCCGGTTAATACAATTCTAGCATGAATAATAAACATTTATCATGATATAAGGAAATAAATAATAACTTTATTATTGCCTCCAGGGCATATTTCCTTCACTTCCATGTGGGGCCACCCACCTTTTGGGCTGATTTTCAGCCACCACCACCTCCTCCTTCCCTATAAATAGAGGTGGAGAGGAGCTCTCCACACTCACTCCAACTCTCTCACCAAATGGCATGCATGATCTGCCTTTCTTCTCTCCCTCCCACAAAATAGTTTCGTAGAGCCGAAAGGTTGTCTGGGTTCCGGTGGGAACTAGTTCTGGACAGCGAAGCCCTGCCGGATGGGTGACATCGTATGTGTCCAACCTCGCAGAGAGGTCGTAGGTTCGATCTTTTGCCCGAGAGGCTGTTCGAGGGTCCTCCCGAAGGTCTGCCCAAGTGACCTTTCGAGTTTTGAGGGTGCTCCCGGAGGGCAGTCCGTGACACCGTCTGAGGGACTATCCGACTGCCTCCCGAAGGGCTGTCTGAGGGGCAGACGAGGGAGAACATCCTCGCGGTTGGGAGGTTGTAAATCCTAGCTGCGGGGATCTACACTAACGTTCTCCACCGACTCTCCTTCCGTTGGGCTACGAGTTGGTAATGATCAGATCAAAAACCTTGTATACATCTTCTTAGTGGTCCTGGGCGTGCTTGTTGTGCCGAATTTTTTTGTTTTTCTGCTGCGTTACCCTACACAGGCATGTTACCCGGAAGTTTCTATTCACCACCTTCAGCGGCGCTTGCCACTCACGTTGTGTGGTGCTTAAAAGTGGTCTGGGGAGCAAAATAGAAATGATCACAAAGAAAAGTTGGCAGAGGTGAGAGTGTCCTGATCTTTCTATGAGAGTTAGCTTCAATTTTGTGGAGAACGACTTGATGATCTGACTACAACATGCGACCATGTTGCACCTTAGTAATTGTTATACCAATCTCCTGGAGGTTACTGACGATGTTGGAAGCACGATCAACCTGACCACGAATGTTTGTTCCTGCAAGCAATCAAAGAACGAGCAAAAATATGACAAAACAAGCTGAAATATTTGCGAATATAGATGAGGTATTGATAAATGTGGAGTTCCGATAGCAGTTGTGGCTGGTCGTTGGACACAAGTGAAGTACACGAAGTTGCAATGGTTAACTTTAACTAAACAAAACCCATGGAAAATTCATGGTTTTACCCTTAGTAGCACAATACAAATACGTGCCTCGCTACTCCTCCTGTCACGGAGTGAGGACACCGCAAGATTGAACCTACTACAAAGCACCTCTCAAACTGATGATAAATCAATCTAATTGGCCAAACCAAATGGATAGATCAGAGAGAAATACATACCTATAACAATCACTCATAATAAAGTTACAAAAGACTCAGTTACTTTCAATGAATAATCTGATCATAAACCCATAATTCATTGGATTCCAACAAACGCACTCCAAAAGATTACATCGAATTGAACTCCGAAGAGAACATTGTATTTAAGATGAGAGAGAGATTGAGTCATCTAGCTACTGCTATGGAGCCATAGGTCCTGGGGAACTACTCACACAGTCACACATCATCATGGAGGCAGCAAGGATGATGAAGAAGGCCTCCGTGGTCAATTCCCCCTCCGGCAGATTACCGGGAAAGGCCTCTAGATGGGATCGCGCAATAATAGAGGCTTGCGGCGACGGAGGAATTGTTTTGTGGCTTCCTCTGTTGGTTATGAAACATTTGGGAATTTATAGCGCTGGAATTAGGTCAAAAGTGCCAACATGGGGCCCACATGACATCAGGGCATGCCTTGTTGCCTTGTCGTCTGATACGTCTCCAACGTATCTATAATTTTTGACTGTTCCGTGCTATTATATTATCCATCTTGAATGTTTTATATGCATTTGTATGCTATTTTATATGATTTTTGGGACTAACCTATTGACCTATAGCCCAGTGCCAATTTCTGTTTTTTCCTTGTTTTTGAGTTTCGCAGAAAAGGAATATCAAACGGAGTCCAAACGAGCTGAAAATTTACGGTGATTTTTTATGGACCAGAAGAAGCCCCCGAAGCAAAAGAGTTGGGCCAGAAGAGTCCCGAGCCAACCACAAGGTTGGAGGGCGCGCCCTACCCCCCCGGTGCGCCCTCCGTCCTTGTGGTTGACTCGTGGACCCCCTGACGTGAAGCCGACGCCAAAAATTCCTATAAATACAGAAACCCCCGAAAAGAAACCTAGATCGGGAGTTCTGCCGCCGCAAGCCTCTGTAGCCATGAAAAACCAATCAGGACCCTGTTCCGGCACCCTGCCGGAGTCGGGAATCATCACCGGTGGCCATCTTCATCATCTCGGCGCTCTCCATGACGAGGAGGGAGTAGTTCACCCTCGGGGCTGAGGGTATGTACCAGTAGCTATGTGTTTGATCTCTCTCTCTCTCTCTCTCTCTTGTGTTCTTTATTTGGCACGATCTTGATGTACCACGAGCTTTGCTACTATAGTTGAATCATATGGTGTTTTCCCCCCTCTACCTTCACCGGTGCGCGTCGGTCCTAAACAAACAGTTTTTTACCCCTTTCCGCGACGGCATTTGGAACCGTTGCCAAGTGAGTGTGGGCGATAGGGGGGTCCTTCCCACACAACCCAGAAACCGTCGGGGATATGCCCTCCTGGCACACACGTTCGGCAAAATGAGGTCGTGTGCGACCGGCGAGCACTCAAATACGGAAATACGTACAGTAGAGCTAAAAAAATACAATTATACGGCAAAATTGTTTCCGGTCGCAAGTACATCCCACACAGTCAGTCCCCGCTAAACGTTTCCGTTCGTATGCACATCCCACACAGTCGATCCAAGGAAAACGTTTCCGTTCACGGGTACATCACACACAATTTTTCCCGTTAAATCGTTTGCGTTATTGAATGTAGCACACACAGTCTGTAGAAGAAACTGTCTGACAAAGGCTGTCCATGACACACAGTTTTTATGTGATAAACGTTTGCGCAAGGTGGCCGAACGCAAATAGTTTTCAAGAGAAAGTCGTGTGTGATTGTCCATTGATCCAACACGGTTTATTCCTAGATACTGTGTGTGTTGCCTGAGGTCATCGCCCACGGTATTTTTTCAACAACCGTTTGCAATATCAAAACCCAATTAGCAGGCTAATTCTCCATTAGCAGGCTAATTGCCCTATTATTAATGATCCATTTATTAATCTAATTGACATTCATATTAAGCACATAATATATCTCATTTCCATATGAAGGAAGCAGAATTTCATAATTGAAATACATCGGAGTACAACATGATATAGCTTCAGCACTCAGCTACCCCATTACACAACTGCACCAGTAGCAAGTTCCACATGCAACATGTAGAACCTTTCGAAATTAACATCATAGACGGTATATAGACAGATGCATCTCATCTGGAAAACTGCTGAAGCGGAAGGCGAATATTGAGCCTTCATTCATGTTGAAGGTCTTTGCAACTTTAGGCCAGTGCCTGTGGATGATTGACCGTCCGTCCTTCGACCTCTTCAGGAACACTTCAATATTGAACCGTGGGTGTTGTATGAAAACCTTCCTCACCTCCTGACCATAAAGGTGGTTTGAGAGGTAATCATCAGTGAACTGCTTTGGAAAGGCCTGGAAACAAGGATGTGCATAAATATCTTCTCTATATTGGAAATGGGGCAAAGGAATAAAAAAAGGCAAGGTATAATAGTTAGTACCATCTTGTAGTGAACTGATGTCTTCTTCATTGTGCAGACAAAGATCTTGTTGTTTTTTGTCACTAATTTCTTTGTCCTAACAATCTTTCTGAGTTTCTTGGTTTGATTGATATTCATGGACAACTCATTTCCCCATATGCAAAAAGGGTCGAACAGTGGGTCAAAACCTCTGACAGCAGGACCTACATGTGCAAGACCAAATTGTTAAAAACCAAAATATTAGAATGGTTCCTGCAATTGCACAATAATGTGCTATTAGACAACGGACCATGCACGTGCTAACCTCGATTGTAAACCTCAGTGCTTCCCATTGTTTCCCTGCAACACATATAAGGTAGTTAGTCATCAGGTTAAGTAAGGGTTCGCATGCTATCAGCAAAATATGTTGATGAAAAATAAGCCAATTGCAGATTCATCAGATTAATTGAAGCCACATGGAAAACCCATTTACCCAAACCAAGCATGATTAAGAACTAGGAAATACAACACTTGTATATTTTTCTCATGTATTAAGTGCAGCCAAATTCGATTTATTCCTCACATGCACAACAATACAAAATTCTACCCACAACAATTGGACATCGCATTGCAGAATTGAACGAAGCAGTTAACTAAACACCACAACAAATGAACCAAACATTAACTGAGCACCACATTGCACAATATAACATTGAACCAAGCAGTTAACTAAACACCACAACAGATGAACCAAACATTAACTGAGCACCACATTGCACAATATAACATACTCCTAATAGAAGATCAGAGAGTTAACCAAACAGTTAACTACAGCCAATTGCAGCAATTGTATTTGTTTCTCATGTATTTACTACAACCAAATTCAATTTATTCCTCACATGGTATACAATAACAGAATGCACCCACAATTTTGTAAAGATAAATTCAATTTATTTCTCCAATGGAAGACAATAGAAAATTGCAGCCTGAAGAATTGAACATCACATTTGCAGAGTTGAACCAAACAGTTAACTGAACACGACAACTAATTAACAAAGCAGTTAATAAATGAGCACCACACTGCACGACATATAGAACATATACACTAGAGCAACAGATTGCATGGTGAAATTAGATAGCACAATTCACTAGATTTTGTGAAGGAAAGGCAGGAGCAGCACATGCAACGGGTAAACCGAGTATGCTTAACCGGCGTAGCTAGCAATTGGCAAGGTGCTCCTCCAAGATCTGGGGGTCAGCACGAATGGCAGCCATCGCGACCTCATCCGCGCGTGCGGCCGCGATTTGCTTCTCCGCTGCCAAATGCTCCTTGAGATCCTGACTATACTGCGTGCACCATGGCTTAGGCCGGCGCTTATTTGGTGGAGGGGTCGGTGATTTGGGTGGAAGGTGTCGCGCTCGCGCCAGCGGTTGGGGCATGTGGGATGTGGAAGGAGGAGGAGGATGGGGGTCAGGTGTGGATTACCTGCCTGGATAGAGCAGGCCGAGCAACGTGAAGGAGGGTCGCCAACGAGGAGGTGGCGGCGCTGCAAGCAAGGAGTGAAGGTTTCAACTTGGAAAGGAAGGCGGAAAGAGGGGAAATGTGGCTTTTGGTAAGGGGGAGGGGGCGGGGAGGTAGATATTTCCGCGGAAGCCAAAAATTTGGAATCGCTTCAGCCAAAAAACTGGCGCGCAAAGTGTCATCAGACACGGTCCCTTATTCATAACTATGTACAATATGTGGACATCACAAACGATGCATATAGCTTAACCCGTGTGTGATGAGTTTGAACATCAAAAGTTTTGGTTTGAATTTCCATGGTTACAGTGGTCATCCATGTCATTGCATAATTTGGGTACACAAAGGAGACTACAGCACACCCACACTTCTTAATCGAGCAAGTTAAGCAATTAAACAGAGCTAGCTGACCTAAACATTACTCTAACAAATTAAAGACCGGCGCTCTTAATTAAACAAAACATAGAGTACTACTACGGCTGGTGCTCGTCGATCTCCGTTGCCGCCTCCATGTCCAGCTCGCGCCCGATGGTCTCCTGGGGAAGGGGCTCCATGGCATCCATCGCACCATACTCAGCAAGCATCTCGCCATCCGCATCCGGCATCTCTTTGGAAAAGGCCGCCACGAGCTGGGCGTGGGCGGACGCGATCTAGGCTTGGACGGGCTCCGTCGTCGCAAGGTATGCGGCGGAGGAACAGACGGCTGCTCGAATGCTCTCGGTGATTGCCAGCTCTTCGGTCGTGGGTTGCCGACCGTTGCAGGAGAAGCTTCGTTCGATTTGTGCAGTGACCGCCAGGAGCTGGGCGTGGGCGGCCTCCATCAGGGCTAAGGCCGCCGCTGCGGAACGGACAGCTGTTGTGCCGCTCTCGTCAGTTTCTATCCCCGAGGCAGATGTTGCTGCCGCCACCTGAGAAGCAACAGCGGCCGTTTGGGCTGCCTTTGTCGCTCAGTCGCAAATTGCGGCCGCGCTCATGCACCTTGTTAGCACGTGCATGGCGGCTGCGACCGCGCTCTTGCCGGAGTGGGCCACCGAAGTTGCCCTCATGACGCGGGTCCACGTGCCCATCTTTCACCGGCGACGATTGAACAGTGAAATGATATTTGGGGAGCGAGCTAGTGTGCTTGAGACGCCGGCTGTGGACTGTAGCCGACGCACCTTCTCGCGTAAGCCATAGGCGTACTATACACCGACGGTGCTCCAAGATATTTTGTACTACATCTCATCGGTTGCTGATAATAAACTCTGTGCGGTCTACTTGAGTTTTAATCTTGATTTGAATTACATAATGGGGTCACAGCGGCAATGGACGGTGTTTAAATTGCTAGACCTTTTATCTGGAGTGAACATGCAACTATATGTGTGTCGTAAAAGAATTGGAATTATTCAGGGTTCGTTTGAACATTTCATACATTAAATTGGTTTTCTAGCCATTTCAGGTGAACAATTCAAATTTGAACTACATGCACATGCTCCAGTGCATATAAATTGGTTGAAAAATCAAATCTGTGTCCTTGGGTGCATGCTTAGGTCCCATGCAAGAAATGGGAATGAATTTCAAACACCAGGGCACCGTTGATTGCCGGCAAAACATTGAGATGCCCGGTTTTTAAATTCTAGTAAATCCAAAACTCGTCTGAAATTCAAGAAACTTGGCATGCTATCATGGAGCGGCATCAACATGCCGTGGTACAATTTTTGTCCCATTTGGGGCAGGATTGGGTATATGCTTCTCACAAACCGGAGCTTCTCACAACAAGCATGATGGTTTTCGGTAGGGAACGTCCCAACTTTATGGACGAAACGATATGCATTGCCTCTTATTGCTTTCAAATTTTTTTCTCGTGTCAACATAGAACAACAGGAGTGTTGTGTGATTTTTTGTGATTTTTCAGGGTTCTTTTGGACATTTTTATGCATTAACTGATTTTCAATGCATTTTATGTGCATAATTCAAATTTGAACTACATGCAAATGCTCCAGTGCATATAAATTGGTTGAAAAATCAAATCTGTGTTCTTGGGTGCATGCTTAGGTCCCATGCAAGAAATGGGAATGAATTTCAAACACCGGGCCACCGTTGATTGCCGACAAAACATTGAGATGCCTGGTTTTTAAATTCTAGTAAATCCAAAACTCATCTGAAATTCATGAAACTTGGCATGCTATCATGGAGCGGCATCAACATGCCATGGTACAAATTTTGTCTCATTTGGGGCAGGTTTGGGTATATGCTTCTCACAAACCGGAGCTTCTCACAACAAGCGTGATGGTTTTCGGTAGGGAACGTCCCACCTTTGTGGACGAAACGATATCCATTGCCTCTTATTGCTTTCAATTTTTTTTCTCGTGTCAACATAGAACAACAGGAGTGTTGTGTGATTTTTTGTGATTTTTGGGGTTCGTTTGGACATTTTTATGCATTAATTGAGTTTTCAATGCATTTATGTGCATAATTCAAATTTGAACTACATGCACATGCTCCAGTGCATATAAATTGGTTGAAAAAACAAATATGTGTCCTTGGGTACATGCTTAGGTCCCATGCAAGAAATGGGAATGAATTTAAAACACCAGGGCACCGTTGATTGCCGGCAAAACATTGAGTTGCCTGGTTTTTAAATTCTAGTAAATCCAAAATTCTGTTAACCATTCACGTGACGCCATGTGTCTTGGTTTTAATGGCTGTAGGAGGTGCTGTGCGGACAGCTGCTTGACCTTGACTGAACGGGAGGCGTGCGAGCGCCGTCCGGTGCGCAGGCTGACCGAGAGGCGTGCAAGCTGTCCTTGAGTGCGTAGGCTCACCGGGAAGCGTGCAAGCTGTACGCTGCGTAGGCTCACTGGTGATGACCCCAGTGGTCGATGGTGGGCTGGCGGCCACGGCGGCTGACGACGGGGTGGCGGCCATGACCACCACCTCCCGCCTTCGGGCCACGGTGGCGGAGCGGGTGATGGCCACAGTGGCCGGCAGTGGGGTGGCGGCCACGACGGCCATCTCCCGCCTTCGGGCCGCGGCGGCGGAGCGGGCGATGGCCCTGGCTTTCGATGGTGGTGTGGCAGCAACGGCGGCCGGCAACAGCTGCCGACGGGCACCTGCGGCGGAGCATCTGGTGGGTGTTCCGCGCACACCCAACAGGGACGCCACGCGCACTACACTACGCCGGGGACTGCGCCGCCGCCGCGGTGTAGCCTCCCAGCTGGAGTTTTCCTCTGATGACGACGGAGTGGCTGAGCAACGATGAGGGACCGGTGCCATTGGCGAATGTGGGAGAACCAGACGAGACAAGCTACGGGGATGGAGGGGAAAATGCGACGCAGGATTCGCCGGCCGTGAGGGTTTTTATAGCAGGCCGGTAAGCATTGGGATTTTGGGGGATTTAACCGAGTCGGGCGGGAAGCTTGCGCAGGAACCTGCGAGGTTGCACGGGAATGGGCTCACTGACGATTCATTGGCGCCGCCGTTTGGCAAAAAGAACGCCCCCGCGCTGCGCAAGCTTACGTGTAAGCCGTCTGCGGCAGCGGGGTGACAAGACGTGCGAGAGGAGGACGAAAGGCCACACACACATACGGTTAATAAAAAAACGTTTGCGGTTTAATTACCTACTATACCACCGTCCTGGTTTATAAGTATGATTTAACTAATAAAATACGAATGCATGTCGCCAAAGATTATATAGTTGGATTTGTATTTGAACATAGTTTCCAATTATATAATTTTTAAAACATGCATTGACATTTTGTTGGTTAAATTTGAGGGAAAAGTATGGCACAGAATATCAAGGAGACTATAGACTAGATGGAGGTGGTACCACACGGCCGCTCTCTACGCAGCGACGCAACTGTCGGCCGGCTTGTAGTCGACCATTTGCTGCGTGTTCAACTACTCCATGCGTGTGGTTGCTTGCGGTTCAGGCGGCCGCGACACGCTCTGCTCTCGCGTCCCTCCGGGTGCTCTGCCCTCGTCCCTCCACGCGCGCTGCTAGTGTTTTGGTCCGGCGCACGATCACGCACGTTTGTTTGCAAGCGATTGCGCCGGGCGCGGCGCGATGATGCAGTTACCCGTTGCAAAAACTGCCATGCGGACGCGCCGAGAATCCACGCCGCCCGGCCCCCTTTTATTCCTGCGGCCATTTACCTTCATCTCTCGTCTCACACGTCACAATAAGCATACCCACGAGGACACATACAGAGAGGACATCCATCGGTTCCAATGGCGCTCCCCGTGGCTCCAATGGCGCTCCCAGCGGCCGACGACGACAACGGCGGGCTGTTCACCACGCATCACGTAGTGGACACCCACGTGAGGGGGAAGGCCCTCTCGGTGGTGTACACGAACGACCCGGTCTCGGTGGAGAGCTCCATCCAAGCTATGGAGCAGTTCCTTGCCGAGGACAAGTACCGAGTGGTCGGCTTTGACCTCGAGTACACCATCGGTCGTGCCGGGCACGATCAGAAGGTTGTCGTCGCCCAGTTGTGCGTGCGACATGACGTCCTCGTCTACCACTTCCACCTTGCCACAAGGCCTTGCGAGCATTTCTCCAGGTTTATCAAGAGCTTCGACTACAGTTTCGCTACGGTGGACACCACCAACGATCTAAAAGCGCTCAAGGTTTCGGACTTGAAATGCCCGAATCTTGTCAACATCCAGCACCACTACAAGGTCTGGGGCACCGACAAAAGCAAACTGAACTCCCTGGTTGACCTCGCCTCGGCCATCATCGATCCCTACTACGCGAAGATGAAGCAAGAGAGCAATAAGGACAAGAACGCCTGGCACAGTGTGTGGCATAAGAGACTGGATGAACAACATGTCAAGTACGCAGCCATGGACGCGTACACAAGCTACGAGATGTACAGGCGGATCATTGACATGAGGAACTGTCTTCTTCCTGACCCAGACGAGGGATCGAGCCACATAGCAGTGGCGGGAGCGTCACAAGAAGTAGATGACTAGACAATCGTTTCTCCTACTTTAGAATGCATGCAATTCTTATTGAGGTGTGTGCGAATGATCTGTATAGTCACTTATGTAATTGGATGTTTATTTCAGTTATATATATACATGTTATTCTACTATAGACAGAGCAATTCACACGGCTTATTAGAGCAATCGTCTGTGTTATTATTGGTCTTCGCACATATTTTTTCAGATTACGGACCTGTTTGCCG
Source organism: Triticum aestivum (assembly GCF_018294505.1). Classification (NCBI taxonomy): domain Eukaryota; kingdom Viridiplantae; phylum Streptophyta; class Magnoliopsida; order Poales; family Poaceae; genus Triticum; species Triticum aestivum. The sequence continues at coordinate 428,054,117 of NC_057802.1, forward strand.
CGTATCACACACATCTTGTTCAGTTGAACCGTTTCCATTGTGTTGCCTAATCACACACAGTTCATCCCAGTGAACCGTATGCTGTATATCACACACGCCTTCATCTGGCTGTCCGTTTCTTTTGTGCCTCCTCATCACAAATAGTTCATTGAGCTGAACCGTATGCCCTGCATCGCACACGCAACTAAATTCTGAACAGTGTTTGATGCATCTGTCATCGCAAACGTTTTGCACCTTTTTGACGGGTTTTTTACACCACCGTTTGCGATTATGGCATCGCACACAGTTTCATCGAAGGGTCTCTGATTGTAGTGTCGCGTTTGGACCATCCTGCAGTAGTGCTTCTTGTAATGTATTGAGTTTTCCCTTTGAAGTTATCTTATTGGATTGAGTCTTTAAGGATTTGAGAACACTTGATATATGTCTTGCATGTGCTTATCTTTGGTGACAATGGGATATTCACGTGATCTACTTGATGTATGTTTTGGTGATCAACCTGCGGGTTCTATGACCTTGTGAACTTATGCATAGGGGTTGGCACACATTTTTGTCTTGACTCTCCGGTAGAAACTTTGGGGCACTCTTGGAAGTTCTTTGTGTTGGTTTGAATAGATGAATCTGATTGTGTGATGCATATTGTATAATCAAACCCGCAGATACTTGTGGTGACATTGGAGTATCTAGGTGACATTAGGGCTTTGGTTGATGTGTGTCTTAAGGTGTTATTTTAGTATGAACTCTAGGGTTGTTTGTGACACTTATAGGAATAGCCCAGTAGATCGATCAGAAAGAATAACTTTGAGGTGGTTTCGTACCCTACAATAATCTCTTCGTTTGTTCTCCGCTATTAGTGACTTTGGAGTGACTCTTTGTTGCACGTTGAGGGATTGTTATATGATCTAATTATGTTATCATTGTTGAGAGAGCTTGCACTAGTGAAAGTATGAACCCTAGGCCTTGTTTCGAAGCACTGCAATACCGTTTTCGCTCACTTTTGTAACTTGCTACCTTGCTGTTTTTATATTTTCAGATTACAAAAACCTATATCTACCATCCATATTGCACTTGTATCACCATCTCTTCGCTGAACTAGTGCACCTATACAATTTACCATTGTATTGGGTGTGTTGGGGACACAAGAGACTCTTTGTTATTTGGTTGCAGGGTTGTTTCGGAGAGACCATCTTCATCCTACGCCTCCCACGCATTGATAAACCTTAGGTTATCCACTTGAGGGAAATTTTCTACTGTCCTACAAAACTCTGTGCTTGGAGGCCCAACACAAGTCTACAAGAAGAAGGTTGCATAGTAGACATCATCGTCTCCTCGTCTGACTTCTGGTCCTTCCTCGAAGCTTCTAGGGTCCCTCCTGGTCTAGAAAAAATCGTCAAAAAGTTTCGTGGCCGTTGGACTCCGTTTGGTAGGGATTTCCTGTAAAACCTAAAACAAGCAGAAAACAACAACTGACACTGGGCACTGGGTTAATAAGTTAGTTTCCAAAAATGACATAAAATTGCATATAAAGTATATAAGATTGATAATATAATGGCATGAAACAATCAAAAATTATAGATACGTCGGAAACGTGTCAAACACCATGAAAGACGAACTGCGTGTCTAGGCTAATGCTGGCACCAAAGGGCTATCCATGGTCATTCATGTAGTTTAAACCCTTTATATTGGGCTGAGCAACGCCTTCCTCCCCTGCTCCATGCGTGTCCCATCTACGCCTCTCTATGTAGGTAGTTTGGGATCAGCAGCCTTGCAACTCCCCATTTCTCTTTTCGCCAAAAAAAATCTCTTTCTCTCTATCAACTCCCCACTACAGGAATCAGGAACTTTGCCATCAGCCATGGCGGACGGCAAAGGCACACATGGCAGACGGCAAAGGCCTTTGCCATTAGCCAGCTAACGGCAACACGTCCGGCTGAACAGGCTATGGCAAAGGCTTCTTTGCCGTCGGCTGGTGGACGGCAAAGATACAAAGGTCTTTGCCATCAGCCAGCTGACGACAAAGAGCTTGGACGGCACACGTGTCAGCTTAGGTCCGTTAAAGGGTTAACGGCGTGCATTGCCGTCGGCTGGCGGACGACAAAGACCTTTGTATCTTTGTCGTCAGCCAGCTAACGGCAAATGGCATTGAATCATTGCCGTCGGCCAGCGGACGGCCAAGAGTGCCACGTGGCAGCACCTAGGGGCTGGCCTATTTCGTAGCTTTGCCGTCAGCTGGCTGACGGCAAATATTAAACGTTCTTTGCCGTCAGCTGGTTGGCGGCAAAGCGACAAAATAGGCATCCTACTGCCCCAGGTTGCACAGGTAGCTGACACGTGTCACGTTTGCCATCCGCCAACTGATGGCAAACCTCTTTGCCGTCCGCCAGTCGACGGCAAAGAGTCTAGACAGCCCCTGTTTTTTTTGTTTTTTCTTGAAATCATTCAATTTGACAGAATTTCACACACATATGAAAATACTTTCAACAAGCATACCAACACCTATACATACCAAATCATATCCCTGCCATATGGATATGATCATCCAACACATATACATAGCAAATGGTTTCATCCAACACATATACATAGCCAACATATCCAACAACAAGCATTCGATGGTTTCATCCATACATACATATATAGGTAGCAAGTTTGACATTGTTCATCGTACAAAATCAAAACAAGAAGGAAGCATAAAGAGAAGAGTAGACTCCATCAACGCAAGCTTCCTCATCTAAAGCAAATCTGCAAATTGGGAAAGAAGCAAGTTAGAAGAAGAAGACTATCTAGAAAAAGAAGAAGAAGAAGAAGAAGAAGAAGAAGAAGAAGAGGAAGAAAAGGAAGAAGATTTTTTTTCTTCTACTGCTTTTTCTCCTCTCCTCTATTTTATCTTCTTCTTCTAACTAAGGTAGCCATTTTATTGCTAAGCTAGGTAAAAATGCTAAGTGTAGGTCATTTTAGAGCTAAGCTCGGTAAATAGGTCATTTTGGAGCTTACTAAGGTTATTATGTCATTTTCGAGGAAAGTAAGGTAAGTCTATATCATTTTGGAGGTAACAAAGATTATCATGACATTTTCGAGGAAAGAAAGCTAAGTATAGCTCATTTTTTGTCTAACTTAGGTAGTTATGCCATTTACGAGGAAAGTAAGCTAAGTACGCATTTGTTAAGCAAAACACTAGAGAAAACTTACCCTCATCACAACAAATGCGATGAAGATCGCAACTAAGGTAAAGATTGATCCAACGGCATAATGATACCAAGCCTCATTATCAATGGCATATTTTCTAATCTTCTTAAGCTTCAGGCGCATTGCATCCATCTTCAAGCGCATTGCATTCATCTTCATCTTGTGATCATCGACGACATCGGCAACAGACAACTCCAATGTCATCTTCTCTTCTTCAATTCTTTTAATTTTTTCTTTCAAATACTCATTTTCTTTTTCAACTAAATTTAACTTCTCGACAAGAGGGTCGGTTTCAAATTCCGGTTCACATACCTCCTAGATTAAAATATCTCTATGTCAACTCGATGGCCATAATTGTCATAAATGAGAAATGCAACAAATAGTTATGAAAGAGAATTTACCACATCTGAATCATAAAGCGGGCGAGAGCCGACGGGGACGGACATCAAGACCATGGCACTATGTATAACAAACAACCATACAAAGTAAGAAAAATATACAAGTAACTATATAAATCAAGTACAACATAAAAAATTGAATACCTAGTCATAATCTGGTTCAATAAATGCTTCGGGATCAATAAATGCATCATCATCATCAATATCAGTAATGGCGTGCTCATCATCATCATTAATAAATGCATCATCATCATGTGGAAGGCCACCTCTACGTAATCTGTCAAGCATTGACAGGTCATCCGCAGCAGTAACCTCTTCTAGTTCAGGCTCTTCTTCTGGCTGAGGGGTGAAGTCGAGTTCACTCTCGCTGTCTACTTCAATGTTCTGGGGTGAAGTGGAGCGGTTCTTGAAACATTTTTTTTGGAAAGACGCGTTTCTTGGAAGAATTCTCCTTCATATGTGTCTGGGTTAATGTGAGGTGCATAATCATCTTCATTGGGGGGAGGTGGTCTAACACGTGTCGGCACTTCATAAACGACATCCCAACCTTTGAGATTAGGATCACTTTGACAGGCCCACGGTAGATAGAAAACTTGGGTTGCCTATTGAGCCATAATATAGACATCGGGAACATCCAAATGGGTGCTTTGATTGATTTCCACTAGCCCTATATGTTCATGAGTCCTTCTAGTCTCCTTCGGTTGGAACTAATAACATTTGAAGACTACGACGTTTGTTGGGTTTGCACCATAGAATTGAAGTTCATAAATTGCTTAAACTCTTCCATAATACTCGGTATCTCCTTCGCCGATAGCAGAGACACAACAATTTGTAGTCTTTCGGTCGGCCATAGATAGCTCTTTGCCATAGGGACGAAAGCGATACCCATTGATGTCGTATTTGTCAAATGAACAGACCTTATAGTCAAAACCATTAGCGACTTGTCTCAATTCGGCGTCCATAAGCTCAGAATTAGCCTACGAGTTTAATACGAAAGGGATTATTGCATTAGCCACAAATTAGACGAAGAAATGAAATTGTCTAATGGAAATTACCGTTTGTTTGAACCAAGAGATGAAACCGGGATAGCCGCGTCCATGCTTTGCCAGAAGCTCATACTCTTCGACGGAATCCTTTTGGATCACCTTTCCATACGAGAATATGGCGACGTATCAACTGTATCAAATTTATCCGGGAATAAGAGTAGTTCAAAGGAATTAGAAGTTGCGAAACAATGTACCGAGAACTTACTCGATGTATGGCCGCACTTCTGTTAGGTTGGTGAAGATATACAACGAAATGATCTGCCATTCTTCGAAATCCAACGTTAAGGAATTAGAAGCACCGGCTGGTGCGAGAGCCCCTTTGAATAGGCTGAGGTTGGATCCACCCTTTTTAGGTTCGTCAGCATTGTACCGAGGCTTCGGATTATGCAAATGACGATTTTTGGCTTCGTAGTGTGCTGTTACGAAGTTTGACGCCTCCTCGGTAATGAATGCCTCAGCCATCGATGCTTCAATTCTACGTTTAATTTTACATTTTGCTCGTAGCGTCTTTTGCATCCTCTCAGTGGCGTAGCACCAACGATTTTGCACAGGCCCCCCAATCTTGCCTCGGTTGGGAGATGCAAAATCAAGTGCTGCATTGGATAAAAGAAGCCCGGCGGAAAGATCTTCTCTAACTTGCAGATCAACTCCGACACCAACTCTTCCATTTCTTCTAGCAGGCCAGGCGATAGTTCTTTCGCACAGAGAACACGGAAGAAATAGCTCAGCTCTGTCAGTACTAGCCATTCATCCTCAGGGATGAAGCCACGCAACATCACCAGCATTACCCGCTCAATCCATATGTGCCAATCATGACTCTTGAGACCAAATATCTTCAATTTATCAAGAATCGCTCCCCTCTTTAGATTCGCTGCATACCCATCAGGGAACATCAACTGCTGTTGCACCCACAAGATAATTTCCCTCATAGCTGGCCTTCCAAGATTGAACCATGCCTTTGGCTTCGTCCAGTTCTGCTTTCCTTTCGGTTCTTTCATGTTTTGTAACGGCTTATCACATAGCGCCTCCAGATCGACTCTAGCCTTAATATTATCCTTTGACTTCCCATCTATGCCGAACAATGTACCCAATCTACACATACTCGGGCTGTCGATGGATAACGTTGGAAAATTCGAAAAAATCACGGTTATAAATATGCAAATGCATGCATATTTATATATGTAACCATTTTGAACGGGAGACGCGTAGTGGTCACGCATACTGATGATTGTAGACACCTATAGCTAGCAAGTTTCATCGGCACGAGGACCAGAATAGAGCAAATCAAGGGGGGAGGAGATGTCATTTATGCTAACCCACAAACGCAGGGGCGGAGCTCGTCGAACACTAGACCCTCGCAGCGATGAAAAAATTGCACATTTAAATCAAAAGATGAGTTTCATAGCAATATTGTTTTTTTCGTCAACCTAATTAAATATTTACAACAGGACGAGCGGGTTAGGGGTTCCTCGGCATCGATAGAACCCTAAATAGCAACTACCATCGGTGCAAGATACATGAGGCGCTCAGCATTGAACACTAGATCCACGTCCCACAAGTGACGCCGGCGCCCGGCGTCCCGCAATGATAGTTCTGGTGGCCGATGACGGTCGAACACCTTGGCAAATTTGTGTGGCAGCCTCTGTGATGAGGATTAAAGTCAAGTTTTGAAATTTCAAACAACCAAACCGACTTGAGTCAGTTTGGGTGTTTCAAGTTTCAACACTTAGCTTTCAATCGTCATCTCTGAGGCTGCCAGACAAATTCGCAATGGTGTTCGACCGCCATCGACGCCGAGAACTGTTGCTGCGGGACGCAGGACCCCTGTGTCAATTGTCAGACGTTGATGTAGTATTCGACACTGGCGATACTTTCTATTTAGGGTACCATCGACACCGAGGAACCCCCTAACCTGCTCGTCCCCGGGTAAACTAAATTAGCATGCATTCAATAAGCAAAACTACATCATCTCTTGCATCCATACATCATCGAATATTATCACTAATACATCTCGAATAGTATCATACATATAGCATCGCTAATACAGCTAGAACCTTAGCGCCTGACGGGTATCGGCGCGGGCGGTGGACACCCAAAGAGAAGGAACCATCACAAGACCATAGCTCCAATGAGATCCCTGAAGAACCTGCCAGGTATTGTCCAACCTGCCCTCCAACGCAACCATGTAGCGACGGACGTGCTTGTCCTCCTCGCTGACACGGTGACGTACCACCTCCGCGGTGTCCGAAAGCCTCGGCACCGTCACTGGCCCACGCGACCGCCACCAAACAAGGTGCGGGTCAACGACGGGCTGACTCCTCACCAACCTGCGCCCCCCGGAAGGTAGAACCTCCCAGTACTAGCCCGGCGGAGCCCAGTCTCGGACATGGCCCCCCGATCAATCAGGCCTCCTCCACCGAGTCGACGACGAGGATGCGGGATAGGCATCGTCGACGTTGAAGCAGGAATAAATGCTTGAACTAAAAAAATAACAACAAATTTCACATGTTCAAAATAAACCAGAAACTTAACCGTACCTAAAGTAAACTAAACTAAACCTAAACTAAACTAACTAAACTAAACCTAAACTAAACCAAAAACTTGACCTAAACTAAAGTAAACTCAACCTAAAGTAAACTAACTAAACTAAACAAAAACTAAACTAAATTATACTAAACCTAATTAAACTAAATCTAAAAAACAGAAAAAAAATGAAAATGTCTCACCTCGGAGCGGCCGGGGCGGCGATGCGCCGCGGCAAGGCGGCGCGTCGGGGCGGTCCAGCGGGACGGCT
>NC_057802.1:428062193-428072144 GCF_018294505.1 Triticum aestivum
GCTAGGCTCTTTGCCATCCGCTAGCTGACGGCAAAGAGCCTAGCTAACAGACATTAGAACTGTCGTTTTCTTTGCCGTCCGCTAGTGGACGGCAAAGTACCTTTGCCATCAGCTAGCGGACGACAAAGAAAGTAGCCATTAGCTGACCCTCCCTCTCGGCCCACCCTGCCTCTTTGTCGTCCGCTAGCGGACTGCAAAGGTTCTATGTCGTCAGCTAGCTGACAGCAAAGATGGAGCTGACGGCAAACACTTTCATTGCCGTCAGCTGCTTCTTTGCCGTCAGGTTTCTTCAAGCTGATGGCAAAGACCCTCTTTGCCATCAGCTAGCTGACGGCAAAGAAACGGCTGACGGCAAAGTTCTTGTTTCCAGTAGTGTGTGTATATTCATGAAAGAACATTTTGTTATCACAACCTCTTTTCCACAGTAGCTATACCTATTAGGCGACCCTCTTGCTGGATTGGTCTGAATGACCTTCGCAAAAAGATCGACCCAACATGCACCGGTGGAGGCTAGAGGAGGCCAAAGGGGCAACGACCCCCCTTCCAAACATGAAAAATAAAATCTAGTAGTACTAAGCATTATGGCCCAGCTCATAAGTAGATAACCTTAGCTAAATAAAGTTACAAAGCCGTGTGGCAGAGTTCATTGCTAAACTAAACAAGGCCCTGTTTGTTTGGGCTTTTGCTTCTAATTTTGCAGCTTTTTCACTTTGAACAAAAAGCCATAAAAGCTCCTAAATAGAAGCTGCAAAAGTAGAAGCAAAAGCCCAAACAAACAGGGCCTAAGCTAGCTATCCGTACGTGCCTGTCCAGGAATCGATCCAACCGCCTACCTACATGCTTAGAGAGTCTAGCTTTGTATGTATATGTGTACACTTCCGCCTGTACGCGTGATGTGTATGCCTCAACTTCTTTTCCTCTCGACTGGAACCCTAGCCGCCAGGGGAGGCCAGTCCTTCCAGCGCCGTCCTTCGGCGGCTCTCCTCCGCCGACGACCTCGATCGTCGGTGCTGAGGGGGGGTCGCCGGATCCACGCGTGTGGATAGTTTTTAGGCCAAAATAGCTTTTTTAGGTTGTCCATCGTCTTTGCTTCGGCGGCGGCGATGGCGGCGCTGAATAAAATTTCTTCAGATCCTACTCTGACAAGGAGATCGGTGTTGGGGAACATAGTATTTCAAAAAAAATCCTACGATCACGTAAGATCTATCTAGGAGAAGCATAACAACGAGCGGGGAGAGTGTGTCCACATACCCTCGTAGACCGAAAGCGGAAGCGTTTAGTAACACGGTTGATGTAGTTGAACGTCTTCGCGATCCAACCGATCCAAGCACCGAACGCACGACACCTCCGCGATCTGCACACGTTCAGCTCGGTGACGTCCCTCGAACTCTTGATCCAGTTGAGGCCGAGGGAGAGTTTCGTCAGCACAACGGCGTGGTGACGGTGATGATGAAGTTACCGGCGCAGGGCTTCACCTAAGCACTACGACGATATGACCGAGGTGTGTAACTATGGAGGGGGGCACCGCACACGGCTAAAAGATCAACTTGTGTGTCTATGGGGTGGCCCCCTCCTCCGTATATAAAGGAGGGAGGGAGGAGGCCAGCCGGCCCCTAGAGGCACGCCCCAAGGAGAGGAGTACTACTAGGACTCCAAGTCCTAGTAGGATTCCACTCGGTGGAAGGGGGGAAGAAGGAAGTAGAGGGAGAGGGAGAGGGAAAGAGGGGCCGCGCCCCCCTCCCCTAGTCCTATTCGGACTCCCCTTGGGGGGGCGCGTGCCACCTCCTGGCTGCTGCCCTCTCTCTCCCGTAAGGCCCACCAAGGCCCATTACTTCCCCGGGGGTTCCGGTAACCCCTCCGGCACACCGGTTTTATCCGAAACTATCTGGAACACTTCCGGTGTCCGAATAACATGGTCCAATATATCAGTCTCTATGTCTCGACCATTTCGAGACTCCTCGTCATGTCTGTGATCTCATCCGGGACTCCGAACAACCTTCGGTACATCAAATCACATAAACTCATAATACGAATCATCATCGAACGTTAAGCGTGCGGACCCTATGGGTTCGAGAACTATGTAGACATGACCGAGACAACTCTCCAGTCAATAACCAATAGCGGAACCTGGATGCTCATATTGGTTCCTACATATTCTACGAAGATCTTTATCGGTCAAACCGCATAACAACATACGTTGTTCCCTTTGTCATCGGTATGTTACTTGCCCGAGATTCAATCGTCGGTATCACCATACCTAGTTCAATATCGTTACCGGCAAGTCTCTTTACTCGTTCCATAATGCATCATCCCGCAACTAACTCATTAGTCACATTGCTTGCAAGGCTTATAGTGATGTGTATTACCGAGAGGGCCCAGAGATAGCTCTCCGACAATCGGAGTGGCAAATCATAATCTCGATCTATGCCAACTCAACAAACACCATCGGAGACACTTGTAGAGCATCTTTATAATCACCTAGTTACGTTGTGACGTTTGATAGCACACTAAGTGTTCCTCCGGTATTCGGGAGTTGCATAATCTCATAGTCATAGGAACATGTATAAGTCATGAAGAAAGCAATAGCAATAAACTAAACGATCATACTGCTAAGCTAACAGATGGGTCTTGTCCATCACATCATTCTATAATGATGTGATCCCGTTCATCAAATGACAACATATGTCTATGGCTAGGAAACTTAACCATCTTTGATTAACAAGCTAGTCTAGTAGAGGCATACTAGGGACACTCTATTTGTCTATGTATTCACACATGTACTAAGTTTCCTGTTAATACAATTCTAGCATGAATAATAAACATTTATCATGATATAAGGAAATATAAATAACAACTTTATTATTCCTCTAGGGCATATTTCCTTCATCCTCCCACTTGCACTAGAGTCAATAATCTAGATTACATAGTAACTATTCTAACACCCATGGAGTCTTGGTGTTGATCATGTTTTGCTCGTGAGAGAGGCTTAGTCAACGGGTCTGCAACATTCAGATCCGTATGTATTTTGCAAACTTCTATGTCACCCACCTTGACTAGATTGCAGATGGAATTGAAGCGTCTCTTGATGTGCTTTGTTCTCTTGCGAAATCTAGATTCCCTCGCCAAGGCAATTCCTGCAGTATTGTCACAAAAGATTTTCATTGGACCCGATGCACTAGGTATGACACCTAGATCGGATATGAACTCCTTCATCCAGACTCCTTCATTTGCTGCTTCCAAAGCAACTATGTACTCCGCTTCACACGTAAACCCCACCACGACGCTCTGTTTGGAACTGCACTAATTGACAGCTCCACCATTCAATATAAATACGTATCCGGTTTGTGACTTAGAGTCGTCCGGATCAGTGTCAAAGCTTGCATCGACGTAACCATTTACGACGAGCTCTTTGTCACCTCCATAAACGAGAAACATATCCTTAGTCCTTTTCAAGTATTTTAGGATGTTCTTGACCGCTGTCCAGTGATCCACTCCCGGATTACTTTGGTACCTCCCTAGTATACTTATAGCAAGGCACACATCAGGTCCGGTACACAACATTGCATACATGATAGAACCTATGGCTGAGGCATAGGGAATGACTTTCATTTTCTCTCTATGTTCTGCAGTGGTCGGGCATTGAGTCTCACTCAACTTCACACCTTGTAACACAGGCAAGAACCTTTTCTTTGACTGATCCATTTTTAACTTCTTCAAAATCTTATCAAGGTATGTGCTTTGTAAAAGTCCAATTAAGCGTCATGATCTATCTCTATAGATCTTGATGCCAAATATGTAAGCAGCTTCACCGAGGTCTTTCATAGAAAAACTCTTATTCAAGTATCCTTTTATGCTATCCAGAAATTCTATATCATTTCCAATCAACAATATGTCATCCACATATAATATTAGAAATGCTACAGAGCTCCCACTCACTTTCTTGTAAATACAGGCTTCTCCAAAAGTCTATATAAAACCATATGCTTTGATCACACTATCAAAACGTTTATTCCAACTCCGAGAGGCTTGCACCAGTTCATAAATGGATCACTGGATCTTGCACACTTTATTAACACCCTTTGGATCGACAAAACCTTCTGGTTGCATCATATACAACTCTTGTTCTAGAAATCCATTCAGGAATGCAGTTTTGACGTCCATTTGCCAAATTTCATAATCATAAAATGCGGCAATTGCTAACATGATTCGGACAGACTTGAGCATCGCTACGGGTGAGAAAGTCTCATCGTAGTCAACTCCTTGAACTTGTCGAAAACCTTTTGCAACAAGCCGAGCTTTGTAGACAGTAACATTACCGTCAGCGTCGGTCTTCTTCGTGAAGATCCATTTATTTTCTATGGCTTGCCGATCATCGGGCAAGTCAACCAAAGTCCACACTTTGTCCTCATACATGGATCCCATCTCAGATTTCATGGCCTCAAGCCATTTCGCGGAATCTGGGCTCATCATTGCTTCCTCATAGTTCGTAGGTTTGTCATGGTCGAGTAACATGATGTCCAGATGTCGGGGAAACGACACCTATGGGATCACAAGAATCCCTACTACGGTTGCCGAGGCGCAGGGTTGCGAGAAGAGCGGGATTAGTAACCAGCACGAGGATCATTTACCCAGGTTCGGGCCGCGAGGAAGCGTAAAACCCTAGTCCTGCTTTGGTGGGTGTATTTCAAAGAGTTCTTGAGCTCTCGAACTAGCTGTGGTGAGTGTGTGGTTCGAAAGAGCCGAATCCTCCTCCAGTATGCCACGGGCCTCCTTTTATAGTCGAAAGGGGCTGCCACAGTGGCACACAGGAGGTGGAAAGGCGCACAGTGTTATGAGCTTATCGCTCGTATTACAGGACAAGACGTATTTAATGCGTAGCTTAGGTGTCCCCTTGCTTTATTGGGGACGGGGGTGAGGCTCGTCCCGTCCGTCGCCGCTCCTCCTCGCTTCGACACGCGCCCTGGCTAGCGACGCATGCGGTGCCATGTAGGCAGGCAGGCAGCTGAGGTGGCGCGGTGGTGGAGCCTCCACGAAGATCTGCATGCCGCCACGCAGGCGTTCGATGAGTTGGCCTGGGAGCTGCATGTTGCCACGCAGGTGCCCGCCTAGCTGGTTGGGCTGGCAGCCGCATGTGAATGGTGGTGGAAACTTGGTTGGTGCGGGCCTGGTAGTGGCCCTGCTGGCGTCCTCGATGAGGGCCTTGCCGGGTGGCCCGGCAAGGGTCTTGCCGTGGCGCGCTGTCGTCCCCGGCAAGGGCCTTGCCAGGGGTCTGGTGGCCTTCCTCGGCAAGGATCCTGCCGAGGATCGTCGTCTTCTAATCCTCATCTGATCTTGAGTGTTCCTTGTCTTCACAAAGATCTGCATGCCACCATGGAGGTGCCTCCCGAGCCTTGGCCCAACGTGATATTAGAGACTGTGGGCTCAAGGGTGGCTCGCTCTGTTGGTGTGGGCCGGCAAGGGTCTTGCCGGGGGAACCTGCTTTGTCCCTCTGCTCTTTGTGGTCTTGGCCTTCGCGTTGCTCTGGTTATCTTGGGCTTCGGTCTTACCTTGGCTCACCTCCCCTGTTCTGCTTGGTGTGACCGTGGGCGCGGCTCCGACTGCCCGTGCACAGGTAAAGGGGTACAAAAGTGCGCCCCTCCTTTTGTACACCGACAGGAGCCCCCGGGCCTGGGCCACACATAAGCGCGACACGTTGTTGGGCCAGGCCCAAAATGGTGCGCGGGCAGGCGGGGTGGTTTTTACCGCGGTAAAACTTTTCGCGCGCTGCGCTTCCCACGCCCCGCACGTGGCGCGGCGTGGCGTGGAGGGGTGCGCGTGACGTGGGCGGCATGCGTGGGGCGGTTCCTGCATGCATGCATCACATCGCCGTAAATGGGCGGTGCGGTCGGCGGGGCCGCTGCCGAGGAGGAGGAGGAGGTGGGTGATGACCAGCCTTCCTCCTCCACTGCTTCCGGCTCTGGCAAGTACCTGAGGGTGGGTGACGACTTGTTCGTCCACCTTCCAGGCGCATCGAGCACCAGGACACCCGTCGAGGGAGAGGTGTTCGACGACAGAGTGCTTGCCGCCGCCGGGCTTGAGGTCGTCGACGAGCCGAGCGTCGGTGGCGACGGCTCCCAGGAGGAGCGGCTGCTCCAGGCCATGGGTGCCAACTTCCGTAGGCTCCAGGCGCTCCATCGTGCCCGCCTGGACAAAGTCAGGTCCAGGACGGCGGTGGTGGAGAAAGCGGAGGCGGACCTCCAGAAGCGCGTCGCCGAGACGCAGGACTGGTTCCGCCAGGCTCACAAGGAGCTGAAGGCCGCCCAGGGCGAGCTGGCCAAGCGCGACGTGGAGCTCGCCATGAAGCTGGCCGACATCGAGAAGGCCCAGAAGACGGCGGAGGGCTTGGCCGCGGCAGCCGAGGCCGCCCGGACTCAGCACCAGGCCGCACTGAACTCCCAGGAGGAGGACCTCGCTGCGCGCGAGGAGAAGCTTGCCGCCACGCTCCGCGGCAAGGATGAAGAGGTGGGGAAGCTTGTCTTGCAGCGAACCCGTGAGCTGGAGCAGAGGCACAAGGAGGCACTCGATGCCCAAGCCCAGGTGCATGCCGACAAGGTGAAGGAGCTGGAGGTGGAGCGGGACGAGCTGAAGGAGCAGGCCCTGAAGCTGTCCCAGGAGAAGGACACGCTCAAGAGCGCCCTGGCGGAGGCGCAGGGCACGGCCATCAGCAAGGCCGGGGAGCTCTCCGAGGCCAACAAGTCCCTCAAGGACCTCACGCTGAAGCTGGAGGGCCTCGAGGGGACGCTCACGGACGCCAAAGCCCGGGAGGGGACCCTGCACAAGAGCTGGAGACCGAGAAGCAGCTGCGGAGGGATGAGGCCTCCGAGCATAAGGATTTCAAGGAGGGCGTGAACCGTTGGATCGGCCGCCTCGAAGACGTCGCCGGCAGGATTACCGTGCAGCTGGCTACCATGGGGATGCCAAGCGTGAGGTACGCCCCAGAGCGCAGCGGGACCACCAACGCCAAGCTGACCTTGTTCTTCGAGTGTGTTCTCGGGGCCCTGGAGCTTCTTCACGCCAACCGGGCGGCCTCGCTGGCCGACGAGGCCCGGAGGCTTTGCCAGGGCGCCATGACCAAGGTTCTCACCAAGGTGGCACACTGGTACCCCGACCTCGACTTCGACGCCGCGCTGGAGAGCTTGCCGGAGGGTACTGACCTCGCGCCGCTCAGGGAGCGCATCAAGCCCATCATCAGCCGTGTCGGCGGAATTCTGAGGGTGGAGGGCCAGCGCCGGGATTAGGCACCCCATTTCTTATTGCCGCTGCAGGTTCACAACCAAGACAATTGCTATCTCTAGTTAGAACCGTAGCAACAATTTGATGTAATATGACTCTGCAGCACTTTTAGTATCATGCATGTTATTTTCCTGTTCAATTTTTCCTTGTATGTCCACCCTACATAACTGGGTAGGCTTGCCGGCGCGTAAATCCAGGGTGGCGTCTTGGGGACGGATCCCCATTGGCCTGCCGGGTGTGCTTGCTGCCGGGCGAACCACCTTACCGCCCTTAGCGCGACCGCCCGAACTGTCGAGCTTGACTCGAGTCAGAGTCGGGAGCGTTGCCAAGTGCGGAAGGCTACCCCGCCACTCTCGACGCGGCCGCTTTGAGCTATTGAGCGGACTCGAAACAGAACAAGGGCATTGCCAATCGCGGGAGGGCCCCTTCGCATGCAGGTTTTCCATACATAGGCAAGATCTCCGAGGCCGATAACCTTATGTATAAAAGGGAATAACTCAAAGCGCTGAATGACTTAGCTTTTCTGTCGCCGCACTGGCGTCCTTCGCGTTTGCAGGCGGCGCTCTTTTCTCCTGGCCATCTCCTTCTTGGGAGCCATGGCGACGAAGAACTGCCAGGCTAACTACTAGATCAGATTCTCGCAATTGCGTCCCCTACCTGGCACGCCAAAGATGTCGGGGAAACGACACCTATGGGATCACAAGAATCCCTACTACGGTTGCCGGGGCGCAGGGTTGCGAGAAAAGCAGGATTAGTAACCAGCACGAGGATCGTTTACCCAGGTTCGGGCCGCGAGGATGCGTAAAACCCTAGTCCTGCTTTGGTGGGTGTATTTCAGAGTTCTTGAGCTCTCGAACTAGCTGTGGTGAGTGTGTGGTTCGAAAGAGCCGAATCCTCCTCCAGTATGCCTTGAGCCTCCTTTTATAGTCGAAAGGGGCTGCCACAGTGGCACACAGGAGGTGGAAAGGCGCACAGTGCTATGAGCTTATCGCTCGTATTACAGGACAAGACATATTTAATGCGTAGCTTAGGTGTCCCCTTGCTTTATCGGGGACGGGGGCGAGGCCCGTCCCGTCCGTCGCCGCTCCTCCTCGCTTCGACACGCGCCCTGGCTAGCGACGCATGCGGCGCCACATAGGCAGGCAGGCAGCTGAGGTGGCGCGGTGGTGGAGCCTCCATGAAGATCTGCATGCTGCCACGCAGGCGTTCGATGAGTTGGCCTGGGAGCTACATGTTGCCACGCAGGTGCCCGCCCAGCTGGTTGGGCTGGCAGCCGCATGTGAACGATGGTGGAGACTTGGTTGGTGCGGGCCTGGTAGTGGCCCTGCTGGCGTTCTCGGTGAGGGCCTTGCCGTGGCGCGCTGTTGTCCCCGGCAAGGGCCTTGCCGGGGGTCTGGTGGCCTTCCTCGGCAGGGATCGCGCCGAGGATCGTCGTCTTCTAATCCTCATCTGATCTTGAGTGTTCCTTGTCTTCACAAAGATCTGCATGCCACCATGGAGGTGCCTCCCGAGCCCTGGCTCAATGTGATATTGGAGACCGTGGGCTCAAGGGTGGCTCGCTCTGTTGGTGTGGGGCGAGCTGCCCCGGCAAGGGTCTTGCCGGGGGAACCTGCTTCGTCCCTCTGCTCTTTGTGGTCTTGGCCTTCGCGTTGCTCTGGTTATCTTGGGCTTCGGTCTTACCTTGGCTCACCTCCCCTGTTCTGCTTGGTGTGACCGTGGGCGCGGCTCCGACTGCCCGTGCACAAGTAAAGGGGTACAAAAGTGCGCCCCTTCTTTTGTACACCGACACCAGAACAGGATTACCGTACCACTCTGGTGCGGATCTTACTCTGGTTGACCTACGAGGTTCGGTAGTAACTTGATCAGAAGCTTCATGATCATCATCATTAACTTCCTCACTAATTGGTGTAGGAATCACTGGAACTGATTGTAATGCCCTGGATCCGATGCATCAGGTGTCATCCAGTTATTCGTCGTCGTTGCCATGTCATTTGCTTGCGTGTTGCATCTTGCCGTGTCATCATCTGCATTGCATCCTCATGTTTTCAAAACTTGCATCCGGTCCTTTTCCCCGTTGTCCGTTTTGCGATCTGACACTCCCACACGCGCCCGTCGCCCCTCTCAGACTTTGTTTCGTGAGTGGGATAAAAGCATTCTCGGAATGGGCCGAGATTTGCCGAGTGGCCTTGGTATAGTACCGGTAGACCGCCCGTCAAATTTGTTCCATTTGGAGGTCGTTTGATGCCCCAACGGTTAACCGCGTAGCCCGAAACCCCTTCTTTTGTGCAGCCCAACACCCCTCCAAATCAGCCGACTAACCCAGCAAAACCCCCTCCATGCTCTCCGCCGTTCGATCACGATCGTGTGGGCAAAACCGCACCTCATTTGGACTCTCCTAGCTCCCTCTATCTATAAATAAGTCCCCTTCCCCGAAATTCGCAGTCCAAACCCTAGCCCCGCTCCCCTCGCGCCGCCGGACATGTCCGCACCCTCGCCAAACGCGTCCACCGCCGCCAGCCACGTCGCCCGGCCAATCCTCACGCGCCACCTCAGCTCCAGCCGGCGCCCCGGCCAACCAGATCCGGCCACGTGGCGCCGTCGCTCCCCACCGCGCCGCGGCCCGCGGAGCCCATCCGGGCCCCGCGCAAACCCATCCGCCGCCGTCGCCCGAGGCGCCCC
>NC_057802.1:428072428-428075089 GCF_018294505.1 Triticum aestivum
CTCGCCTCCGGCGACCTCGCCGGCCGCCGCAGCCCGGAGCTCGCCGGCGCTCCCCTCCGCGCCGTCCCCACCGACCCGCGCCTCCCTCGCCGGACCCTCCCCGCCGCCGGTCGTCGCTCTCCGGCGACCTTGCCGGCGTCGGCCGTCGCCCCGCCTCGGATCCGGTCGGGTGGGATGAGATTCACCCGACCACCGATCCAAACACGCCTTCCCCCGCCTGGATCTCCCCGTCCCGCTTCGTCCCATCCAGATTTTTGGAGTGGTAAATTTCTGCCAAGTCCCGAAATTGTTGCATTATGTTGCTCTGTTCTTCATGCCATAACTTAGTGCTCGGTGCTCCGATTCATGCGTGTAATATATAGAAATGTTTGTCATGAGATGGTCTTCATTTTATTACATTGTGCCATGCTATTTTGAGGTCATGTTGATGCCCTAATCATTGTTGCAAGAGTGCTATATGCTGTTAACTGCTGTCTGTTTACAGAACTTGATGATTTGTTGTTTTCATCGCATTTTGTATGTGCATCCTATGCGCTTGGTGTCTACATGTGTTTTGATGTACATCATGCCATCTTTACATAGGTGCTTGTCTTGTATTTTTGTGATCTATGTGGTGACTAGCACAAGCATGCAAAGTAGCCTCCATGATGTTGCTGATTTCTGTGACTTAGTCATTCCTGCTAAGTCTGAGTCTGTTATGTTGTGATGCCATGTAAACCTGCTGCTAAAAGTTATTCTATGCATAATCTGGAGATGTTCACTAAGGATGTTTTGTTATAGATGTTATGCTCTATCAATACTTGCCCTTGTTTGCATTTATAGCCTGCTGTAGCTTGTTGTTATCATACTCCAAACTTGCTAAATAATGCTGCTGTCAGCCTGTTAACATGAAGTTCAGTTTTGACATGTGTTTTTCTGGTGATCCGTGCACCCTATTACTATGATATTGCCATGCTTAGCTTCATAATTATGCCATCTTACTGTTGGTTACCTTGTAATGCCATGTATTTCTCTATGGTGAGTGGTTCAAGCTCACCAACATGCCTACTTATCGTTGTTTCTGCCATGTCCTGTTATTTTCACCAAGTCTGAATCTGTCATATTACTTGCTATGTCTGCATGGGTGCCATCATATCTTCTGTGCCTTTTTGCCTCATGATCAGTAAGGGGCTTTTGTTCTATGCAATTAGTAGATTCATGCCATGCCTTTTTTTGCTATGATATATTCCTATAGCATGTTCTTTGATAGCTCTAAACTTTGCAACCTGATGTTATTTCTGCCATGTCCAGTGATTTCTGCTAAGTCTGTAAATCTGTTATTATTTGTAATCTTGTCATGTCCTTTTTAGCATGTTCTAGTGATTTATGGAGATAGCTCAGTGTTCATGTTTTGTTATGGTTTACCTGTACATCATGTCCATGGCTTTTGTTTTCATGTTGAGGTGCTTTAGCATGTTGTTTTGATGCTTGCAAGATGCCTAGTTGCTGTCATGGACAGATTGTTGCTATATCTTGTTTGGAGTGTATGTGTTGCACCGTGGCTCTGTTTTGAGTGTGCTCTATATGAAACTTGCTTAGTTTTGCATGTAGTTTCATATTACCTTGTTGCATCCTTGTTTTGAGGTGTTTGCTTGATGTTTGAATGCATTTTGCATTAATGCCATGCTTAACTTGTTTTGCTCATATCTTCTAGGCCGTAGCTCCGAATCTAATGAACTTTATATGTAACTTGACTAGAATTTCATGTAGATCATCTTGGTGCATTTTAACTTGCTGTTTAACAACTTGAACATAAAGTTTATTCAGATCTGGACCAATTTCGAAACTTGCATATGAGGACTTACCGGATTTGTTATATGTTGTTTCCGGCCTCATTAAAACTTGCTTTGATGTGTTCTTGTATGCATCATCTCTTGCCATGAGTAGCTTCATATAGCCTTTGTCATGCATCATACTTGGTTGAGCATCATGCCTTGTTCATGTGTGGTGTGTTTACCATGTGTGTGCTTCTTCTCGATAGTTCCCGTGTCGTTGCGATCGTGAGGATTCGTTCGTCTTCGTGGCTTCATCTTCTTCATGGTCTCGTTCTTCTTCCTAGCGGGATTTCAGGCAAGATGACAGTCACCTTGGATCTCACTACTATCATTGCTATGCTAGCTGCTTCGTTCTATCGCTTTGCTGCGCTACCTATCACCTGCTCTTCAAGCCTCCCAAATTGCCATCAACCTTTAACCTTTGTCACCCTTCCTAGCAAACCGTTGTTTGGCTATGTTACCGCTTTGCTCAGCCCCTCTTATAGCGTTGCTAGTTGCAGGTGAAGATGAAGATTGCTCCTTGTTGGATTATGTTTATGTTGGGATATCACAATATCTCTTATTTAATTAATGCATCTATATACTTGGTAAAGGGTGGAAGGCTCGGCCTTATGCCTGGTGTTTTGTTCCACTCTTGCTGCCCTAGTTTTCGTCATACCGGTGTTATGTTCCTTGATTTTGCGTCCCTTACGCGGTTGGGTGATTTATGGGACCCCCTTGACAGTTCGCTTTGAATAAAACTCCTCCAGCAAGGCCCAACCTTGGTTTTACATTTGCCTCACCTAGCCTTTTTCCTTTGGGAGTCGCGCTCCCGAGGGTCATCTTTATTTACCCCCCCCCCCGGGGG